>NC_056726.1:1423378948-1423678948 GCF_019279795.1 Protopterus annectens
TAAGGGTGTGCACACTCATTCAACTGGCTTATTGTACTGAATATTATTTCCACATGTTTTCACAGATCAGATTATGTTTTCAATTGAATTGCACAGGCTATGGGTCACACTACAGGTGGGAATTGTTATTAAATGAGTTATTGTGGTGTAATGTTCCAATTGCACAAATAACAGGCAGTGTATCAGTGGTGTGCACCCCTTATATCCACTGTAGCTATATGCACAAAGCAGTACCTGACCTGTATAACCAGCCTCCACCAAGGTAGAGTAATCCTCTTTGTTGGACAGCAGCAATACACAAACCACATAATAGGTTGCTACATTGGCTGTACAGGGATAATTAGGTGCAGCACCAAAAAAAGTCCAGCACCATTCAGAAGGTAGATAGAGTCAAAGTTTAATGTGACTAAACCAAAAACTGCATACCGGTTTCACCAAAACTTCAGTGCATTAGTTAATTTGAATCCATTACACATTTAAATAGTATTTAATTAAACCATAATAGGAGCTGATTGGTATATGCCAGAATTAGCTTAATTCATTAAGGCCAGGTTTAAACAAAGCCCCTATCCTGACAATCCAACCAGATTCCTTCTTAATATAGAATGCCAACCTGCTTTATTGGATTTATGTCCTTGAATTTTATCAATGATTGTGAAATGAAATTTAGCAGTGATATGGGTCATTGTATGTTTATAAAGTGCATTAGAAATCCTTTTGGTTCTGATATCGCTGAGATGTTCACTAATCCTATGTTTTAATGGCCTAGATGTTTGCCCTATATAGAAAGCAAAGCAAAAACAAGTGGCAAAATAAATGAACCAGTCACTGCTACAGTTGCCAAAGCATCTGATTTCAAAAATATGTGGTGTGTTGCTGCTCGTAAATTCTTTAGTTTTACATATATATGTACAAAAACTACAGTGACCACAAGGGTTACTGCCCACTAAGTTATCTCCAAATAAGGTGACCAAGTCCACCTATATCTGAGCAAGCAGGTAAGTTCACAGGTGATATTCTGTAAGTCTGACTATGACTATGAATCGGACATATCCTCACCGCCAAGGACAATTGCAACCGTGTCTCCACATATGTTGTAAGTCTCAGATGGAATGATACAATTCACCCTGTACTGCAGATAAAGAACAACACCTCATACACACATGCTGTGGATATAGGCAACCTGCATCACACAGGTTAGGTGGGAACATCGCCACTCTGTCCACCCCAGTGGTACATGGAGATATGCACATCAATCACACTCCTCCCCTCAACAATGGTGAGTATGTACATATTGCCTATTGATGGCAACAACAGCATATCTCCATGGGGCATAATAACATCAGTGTCTGCCTTCTACGTGAACTCAGGCATGTGCTCAGAGCTCCATCACACACCACAGTCATACACATTCCTGCCACCTTACACACACCATCCACATGGAAGATGACCACTGTCAACCCTCTACACAGAAATGAATGGAGGATAGAGGATTATGCAATCAAGTGTCCAACAATGGGAGGGGGGGTAAGATAGCCCAGGGGCAGGCGTGTAATGCAAGCTGCTATAACCATGATAGCTTGGAGGGTTATGGCGTAATCTGAATTATTTGCCAGTAATATCCACTGCTGATGTGCATTTTTACAACTGTATGAGGTCCTGTGACCTTTCCATGTTTATGTCTTCCAGCTAACATGCAGAGTGCTCACCTGCCAGCATTCTCTGTTGGGGAAATAGACATCATCACCCAATATGTGATTGGACATTATGCCTTGTCATGTGGATGGAGAACAGAAGATGTGTGGAAGAGGACTGCCTGTGGAACAGTGGGCTCCACAGGGTAAATGATGCTGGCCTGCACAGTAGAACATATGAGCATGTGCAGCATCATGCCACCGATCTCAAATGCCATGCCCCATCAATGGGCTGCTGCTGTAGTGATGGACCAGCTAGCCACAGGTGGGGTCCCAGCAATCCAGCCCCCACTGACACCCACCAAGGAGGTCCTCACCACTGTGGGCCACACGCTGAATGCAGAAGTCATGACACTGAGGGAAGCATTGTGGAGGTGAGATGCACACACACACACTGGATGAGGACCATGCAGGTAAGGGCCCAGTGGGGATTAGTACACTAATGTATTAAAGCCAAACAGCGATGGTAGAGTGAGCTTAAAGTACCAAAAACCAAAAACAAAAGCTTGCTTGGAAATCCAAATAAAGGACTGAAACCAGATGAACCTCCTTTATTCAAAGCGAGTACCAAACACAAACATTAATGCCACAAAAATTAAATACGTTTTCGCCCCTAGTATACCTAGGTCTGTTTCAGAAAAACTGAATGTCATTAATGAAGTGCCTTTTATACAGAATTGATTAATCAAAATCATCAATTAGCCAATGAAAATCAGTACTTCATTAAGAAATGTATCAAACTGTTAAAAACAAGTAAAATCTTCACTAATAATAAAAGCATATACCATATTCCAAATAAACTAAATAACAATTAAAACACTTTTAATTTATGACAAATACTGTAACAAGAGTAAATATTCAGAGTATAAAAGACTGTAACAAGAAAAAATATTCAGATTATAAAAATTCAAAGTATAAAAAATACCTTTCCTTATGTTTAAACCATGTTGCTTTAATGGTAATAAATATTGTATAACTATGCCCCCTTGTGGTAACAGTAAAAAACATCATAATTTAGCTAACCTAATAGAAAGTGTATCATTGAGACCTGGGGATTTAGTGGAATCCAACACAATTTGGCAAAAAAGTTCTTTGTATTCTAATTTGGCTTCCCACATGCCACCCCTGATCTCTTTTGAGACATTTTCAAGACAAAAAAAGAAAAAGACGCTTGAGGACATTTTAAAGTGTGTCTATACAGTGCATTTTTGTTATATTGTTTCCTAATTTCATATAAATGCTCATATATGCGGTTCTTCAACTTTCTTTCAGTTTTTCCCACGTAGAAGGAGCTGCAAATTTTGCACATGGCAATATATATAACTCCTTGAGTGTTACATTTAGAGAAGGTGTCACTAACAATATTTCTATCCCTTGAAGGTATGGTGATGTAGGTTTGATTAACTACGTAAGCACATTGTGAGCATGCTCCACATTTAAAGTCCCATGCCTTTGTGAAGAACCTTTAAGTTTATTAGGCCCAGTGAACTCAAACAATTGTTTAAAATTTTGATCTCTCCTATATATAAATTTCAAGGTTTTATTTTTGAAAATCTCCAAATCAGAAAATTCAACAAATGTGTTCCATTCCTTGGTAATAACTTCCCTAATGATACCTGAATCCCCGGAATAATCAAAAATAAAAGCTTCACAAGAATTATCAACCTCACTATTTGTTGGGGCTGGGGGAACTGTATTAAAAGAACCACATCCTAGAATGGGAGAAAATCTATCGTGTCTCCCCTGAACCACAACCTCCAGCGTCTGTTGCAATAAACCTTCAGGATATCCCCTTTCTCTAAACATTTCTAAAACCTTTTCACTTTCACTAAGAAAATCAACATCATTAGATGTCATCCTACTAATCCGAACCAATTGACCCTTAACCAGGTTCCTTTTCTGAAAAAAAGGATGAGTACTTTTAAAGTGAAGATATGAATTAGAAAATGTTTCTTTGCGAAAAATATTAGATAAAAAAACTTGACTGGTTTTTGTAAGGGTAATGTCCAAGTATGTAAGGACGTCTGAATTGTAATTGTAAGTAAAATCCAAAAATGTGGTGGTACTTTTAATATATTGCAAAAATTCTGTAAAAGTGTCATAAGTACCTGTCCAAAAAATAACAATATTGTCCAAGAATCTCTTATATAGGCACCAATGTGTTGCAAAGGGGCTCTCAAGGACGAATAATTCTTCCCACCTAGACAAAATAATGTTTGCATAGGTGGGAGCACATTTGGCTCCCATAGCCACTCCTCTAGTTTGTTTAAAGAATTTAAAGTTTAAATTTAAAGAATTCCCCTTGGAAAAACATGAAATTATTGTTAAGAATAATGTCCATAAAAAGAAAACAATTGTTAAAGTCATCATTAGAAAAAAGTTTACTGTCTCTCATGCTCTCTTCTAACCATTGTGAGCCTATATCATGGGGAATGGACCCACATAGGTCCACCACATCCAATGTAACAAACACCAAATCTGGGGAAAATAAGTGGGATTCAACACATCTTAAAAAAGTCCCATGAATCTTTTAATGAGGTAACACCCTGTTGTGAGAGTTTTTTCAACTTCTCGTCCACAAATTTTGCAAGTGGTGTAGTGGCTGAACCATCCGAGGAAACAATCATCCGTAATGGTGGGTCAACCTGATCTTTGTGTACTTTGGGTATACCAAAAGCCGAGGGAACTCTGGGGTGTGTATTAGACAAAAAGTGAAAATTGTTCTGGGTGATGGAACCCTCCAAAAGTAAATCATTAAGTAGTAAATTGATTTTTGAATAGGATACATTCACTTCATTAATGGAGACTCTAGAGTATTTATTAGTATCATGTAATAAATCATTCATCTTAGACTCATAAGTAATAAAGTCCATCAAAACCGTTCCACCCCCTTTGTCAGGATACATAATCCTGATGCTGGTATTGTTCCTGAGCTCATTAAACACTTTCCTTTCTTCTTGTGTTAGGTTAGGGAAAATCTTGTGTTGAGCTATTGTATTCCTTATTTCCCTTTCTAAAACATTTTCTAAATTCTTCAAATGAGGGTGTAGTGGTGGATTAAAAACACTTTTTTTCTTTAAAGAATTATTACCTGAATAACCTTGTTTGTGTGCCTGAAATATAAGGGCCAGGTTCATTTTCCTCAGAAACAATTTAACATCCACTATTAGCTTAGGTAAATTGGCCTTCCGCATAGGGATGAACTTGAAACCCTTGGAAAATAAATCAAAGTGTGCTACTGTCAATTTCAGATTAGTGTAATTAAAAATATTGTACCCATTGAATTGGAAAGTAAATCCTTGTTGCATAATAGGGGAATTTGTATCAGGATTTACCTCCGACTCCACCTGCGGTTGTAACTGTGGTAGTGGACAGGATTCTGTTTGCGAATCCTGTCCGACCTCCTTAAAGGGGGTGGCTGTTCAACTAGAAAGCACTCTTCTTCCCCTTCAAACCCCTCTTGTCTATTTTTCTCAGTTTCATGTAAAGGATATGCTTGATGGTCCTGATACCCTTTATAACCTGAGGCAACAGGGGTTTTGAAAGTCTTTGGTGGGGGGTAAGCATTACCTTCCTTGTAATCTTTTAAGTCCCTTTCCAGTTTGGTAGTTTTCCTTCTCATATTCTTAATACACCTATTCTCAATGTCTGAAAAAATATCAAAATACAATTTCTTCTCTGTTTCAATGGTGAAAACCAAATCATTAATAATATTACTGTTAATAGTTTCTATCTGGTCTAAAAGTGACGCTCTAATTCTTTCATTTTCTTTAATAATAGCATCAACCACATTTAATCCACATTTATCATAAATTTTAATTAGGTCAGAGTGAAATTCAGAACCTTGAGTCACATTGTTAGGGAATTTAACAATGCGAAGTACCTTAGGCACAATCTGTTTATCAAGACATTCTCGCAGGAATGTACAATCACATCCTAAATGCTTATATTTCTCCAAATAATAAAATAAATCACCCAAGTTTTCTCTGTAGGTTTTAACCACTGGTTCCTTAGGTCGAACAATGTGGTAGGAACCGTTAATAGAAAAGTATTTATCCAAAAAAGCTTTAAAACCATTAACAGACAAAACAGAAGAAAAGTCACCTTGGTTTTCAAGCGGAGCTTCCATTTGCACATTAGATTGTTCTTGTGTCCTGTTACCACGAGCGGGTTGAGAATGGGAGCGAAGCAAACATGGAAAATTGTCAAATTCATTTCCTGTATTGGGTAAATGGCCATCCAAAACCTCTTTAGTATTACCACCAAAAAAACGCCGATCAGACTGTTTATTCTGTGCAGGAAACGCTGACGACACTAATGTATTAGACACACATGTATCTGCATTGTATCTACATGCGTGTGTCAGGTCCAATTGCAGTTGTGGATGGGGTTTTCTAATGCACAGAAGTGAACATCTATGGCGAGAACAGGACATTGTGTATTATTGCAGTTAGTACTGTAAATGTGCAGACATGCTGCATCCATCCTATACCAAGGCCACATGTGCATCTGCTGACAATAACGCCCTGTCACAACTACCTAAGACCCTTTGGTCTGCATATGGTACAGCAGCCTGAAGCTGGTGAGTATTACATTGTTTTGTTGTTGCCTGGCAATATCCCAGGCATGTGAAGCACATGCAATTTACCATGCACACAACCATCGGTAATAGCTATATTGTTTTATATAATAGCTATATTGCTTGTTGTGCATGTTTACTTGTGCTGGGGTTAACTGTATTGCATCACAGTGGTCACCACTAGGACCTATCTGATGTGAATTCAACATTCCTGTAGCATACCTCACAACTTGTCAGTGCCAAGATGTCTGTACAGAGGCTAGCAAATTGTGCTGGACAAATGGACTAAGGTAAGGTCAAGCATGAGAGATTACTGGTATACAGTGGATATAAATTGTGTACACACCCCTCTTAAGAGGCAAGGTGTTCCTGTTACATACTAATTAGGCCCACAATATGACAGTCCACATCTCTTTCAGCCTTTAATGTGACACATAACAGGTACAGTTCACTTGTAAAACCAAGCATCTTTACTCATGTACTGCAACTACAATGTAGGTCACCTGTGAGGGTGGCAGATGTCCTATTAGCATGATGTTTCAGTCAGGTATGATACCTCATGCTGCTATATGTGTCATTGCACTCATTGTGGGCTATTTGGCTATAATATCACATACGTGGGCATTTTTAAGACACAAAGACCACTTCCGACCACACATAGGTTTCAAACATATGGATATTCCAGACACTTCTGTACAGAGGGCTGTACAATGGTTTAACCTGCTACATGTGAGGCAGATTCTGTCACCACACTATATGAAGTAATGGCAATGGGAGGTGCTCACCAGCCGTGTATGGTATACACATAAAAATGGTATAAGCCATACGTGATATGATCCTCACACACACACACACACACACGCACACACACACACACACACACACACACACACACACACACACACACACACACACATATAGTTGCCAGCATTAGGATTAGAACTCCTGCCTATCTAGGTACTCCTACTATAGTGCTACACAGGTATGAGACATAACACAGAGCATATAGGTCAAAAATAGTATGAGCCAGATAGTACATGATTCACACACACATACACACACACACACACACACACACACACACACACACACACACACACACACACACACACACACACACACACACACACTCACACACACACACACACACTTGCCACTACTGGGAATTGAACCACTGCCTATCTAATTATTTCTACAATAGTGATATGCAATTATCAGACACACCACAGAGATTATACATTGCCACTTCTTCCAAAGGTTCTTCTAAGGTGGATGACATCAACAGGTCTAATAAATTGGAGTGAAGGGAAGTGTAAAGGGTCATACACAGGTCAAAAATGGAATGAGCCAGACAGTACATGATTCACACACCCATACCCACACACTTTCCAGTACTGGGATTAGAACTCCTGCCTATCTTAGTATACCTATTATAGTGCTACGCAGTTATGAGACATGCCACAGAACATATACATTTCCAATTCAACCAAAGATACTTCTGAGGTGGATAACATTAATGGCTATACTAAATTGGAGTGAAGGAAAGTGTAAAGGGTAGAGCACAGGTCAGAAATGGCATGAGCCCCCCCACCCCACACACACACACCTGTCAGTACTGGAATTAGAACTCCTGCTTAACTAGGTATGTCTACTATAGTGTCACACAGCTACTGCACATGCTACAGAGCTTACTGAACTTTCACATAGTCAAAGCTGCATGATAACTGCACAGCTGTTGTAAAGTATTACAAGTGGCAGATAGTCTGCCTTCTGTTCCACCCATACATAATTCTAGTTCTTTCTGTCTTGCACGTCAACTAGCATTATGGCTTGGCATTTCACCAGGTTATTGTATCAAGAAGTATGGCACACCTGGGAGCCATCAGCAGTACTTGTTCATCACAGATGTCGCCCCAGTACTTACTAGTTATGTCCACCCCTCCTGGCATGTTTGAAGGGCAGTTATCTGTGCTTTCACCCATTAACCTAGTGCACTTGTCCATTCTGGGACACTGTTGCAACTGCCACATATACACAGACAACCCTCCCCTCTAAACTCCAAACACTCAGACCTGTGAGGGTTACCCATATATCACCCAATGTGGTGCAGAGTGCACTGCAGAGTTCTACAGCAGCAGAGAGGCAAAAGAGAGATTTTGGAATGATTAAGTATCATTCTTTTGCATTTTCTTTCTGCCTTTAGCCAAATCTACCTAAAATGCCAATTTTCTAGAGTTTCTGTGATTTAAAAAGCTTGTTTCAGCTACATATGGTACTTATTTTACTGCCTGCACTTTAACAAAGTTGTTTTTGTGTTTAAATTACCTGATTAACTGTTGTAGGCTACACACTCAAGTGTGATAGCCATTTCTGTGCATTTAAAGTGTTTTTGATTGTATCTGCTTTATTTTCTGAAAAGAATACTTGTTTTCCTGTCTTTCTAAGCTAGTATAGTCCAGTTTTCTGGTTAGTGCTGAATTCAGGGTTGTGTTACAAGTGTCTGTGTTTGCCCATACCTTACTTGGATAGAAGGAAGTTTCTCTGTTCACTGTGAGAGAGGGAGCTTTGAGCAGCCTATCTGTCCCCTGGAGGAGTGGTTTCAGCCCAGAAATTAGTAGTTTATTGGCCATTTTGGGCTAATTTATATCTCTTTTATTTCCCCTGCTATAAATCCCACATTTGCAAGGTTTTGCGTGCCAGGCAGCGCCAGTTAGCTAGGGTATAACTATTCCCGGCTCCACAAAGTCTACTCTTCAATTTTTCCCTTGGAACTAGACAAACTTTCAACTTAAGCACTCAAACCATTCACTTTTCATACCGGCACTTGCTCAAAACTCATAGCAAGCACTAATAAACCTTAGCACTAGACCCCCCCTATACTGGTGAGAAGGACAAGGCTCTCTAGTCGACCATACCAGCCAATTAGTAAAACAGTTCACTGTACCTATACAGGAATGTCCAAAGGACAGTTTCAGGTGTACTCTCCGGTCCAACTGGTGAATCTGGGTATTTTGAGGCAATGTTACAATTTCCTCATGTACACAGACAACCCACTCCTCCTTCCACCAAACACTAATACATGCGAGAGATGCAATTATACAGCCAAACTGGAGGCTAAGCTCTCTCCATCCAAAACTGGACCAGGCAGTCGAGAGGAGAAGGGAAGGAGGAAGCTACTACATGACAGAGCAAAATCCCAAAAAGGGAAGGTATCTCTGATCAGTATTAGCAAGAAACTTCAATCCCTCATAAAATCATCAAAGGCCAGCTTCGAAAGAAAAATTGCCCTAGACACTATAGATAATCACAAGGCCTTCTTTGGTTATGTCAGGAACATGGGTGGAAACTCCCAGATATGCTCTGAATTGTTGCATAACGGTACAAAATATACCGAACCTACAGACATAGCCAACATCCTGGCAGACAAATTCAGCGCAAACTCCCCCTCTTCCCCCCCAAAGGAGCAAATGCCTATCCCAACTGAATGTAACCTCCCTAACATCACAGATGCACAGGTGAAAGCTGCCCTCTCCAAAGAAAAAAACACAGCATCTATGGGACCGGACGGTGTCTCAGGCTGTGTCTTACACGAGCTTCAGCCTTCAAAAAGAAATGAGCCCTCACATTAAGTCACTGTTCAAACTTAGCCTTACTACAGGATATTTACCCAAAGAATGACGTACAGCTGAAGTGGTCCCACTCCACAAAGATGGTGCCAGAATGGATCCCGGAAACTATTGCCCCATAAGCCTGACTAGTCTGGTCTGTAAAGCTATGGAGCATATTAGTATGGAACTCATAAACAAAGACATTGGGAGCCTCCAAACACTGGACCCTACCCAATTCGGCTTTGTTAAGGGCAGATTTTGCCTCTTAAACCTAGTTGATTTCTTTGAAACAGTTACCAAAGCCATAGATGAGGGCAAGGTAGTCCACACACCCTACCTGGACCTCGCAAAAGCCTTCGACACAATACCCCACTCGGGCATCATAAATAAGCTTGCCAGCTTAAATATCAACCCCTATATCACAAGATGGGTTGCAAACTGGCTCAGAGATAGAACCCACATGGTCAGACTCGCAGGTGCCATGTCCGAATCCAAACCAGTTACAAGTGGCGTCCCACAGGGCTCAGTTCTGGGACCTCTCTTGTTCGGTATATACTTCTCTGAGGTTCAGGCTGACACAGGGGGATTATGGCTGACAAAGTTTGCAGATGACTGCAAACTGGGGGCCATAATCAAATCTCCAGCTGACACAAGCATCCTCCAAAAGGGTCTCACAGAGACGGTGGTGCCAGAGCCACGGCCTCAAGCTAAATGCTAAAAAGTGCATAGTCATCCCCTTTGTGAAAAACAAGGTGCCCACAAATTACCACATAGGTGGTAATCCATTAAGTATGGAAGAAGTAATTAGAGATATGGGGACCAACGTAGATAGTAATCTCTCCTTTGATAACCACGTTGCCAAAGTGGTTAGAAAGACCTTCTATATAGCCCACCTTATCATGAAAGGGTTCACATCTAGATCAAGAGAGGTCATTGTGCCCCTCTACTCGTCATTCATCAGGCCCATAATTGAATACAATGCCCCTTTTGGGATGTACCTTACCCGACACCTGCAGCAACTGGAGAAACCTCAAAAGTACCTCACCGAGACGATCATGGGCTACAAACAGATGTCCTATGCAGCTCGACTAAAGAAACTCCAGCTCTACTCAGTTGCTTACCGCCTACTCAGAGGCGATCTATGCCTGACGTACAAAGCCATGTCAAACCCAGAATTAATGGACATGCTCCACCTCAAAAAATCCAAGTCCCTTAGAGCTACATGCTCCAGGGACCTAAACCTCAGCACAAAAATAAATAGTACATGTTGGAGGAACAGATTCATTTTCCAGAGGCTCCCCTCACTCTGGAATAGAATCCCAATTCATGTTAGACATAGCCCCTCGCTGACCCTCTTCAAGTGAAATCTGGACGCGTGGATAGGAAATCGCAAATTCACCCCTGGGATCTCTTTTGTGTCCCTGCTAGACAGAGGGACAGTAAACTAATCTTAAAAGGGTACCTTCTGTGATCTACTTAACAGAGGCACAGTAGGCTAATCTAATAGGGAGGCGGAAGCCAAATACACTCTGGCTAGGCTTATAAATGCCCTAGGGCAGATAGCCTAGTATCTACCTATGAACCTATGAACTTGCATCACACCACCAGTCTCACATAGACCTATGAAACCAGCACTGGCAAAAAACACACATAAATACATGAAAACATACTCAGAGGCTCTAAATAAAAATCTGCAGAAGCAACAGAGACCTCCAAAGCAGACATCCAAGCAACCTCCACCCCCAAACACAAACCATGCAACACATATTCACAAAACCAGTGTGCCACACAATCACAGCCCTTAAGGCAAAATAACATATCCAACACACTAGTAATAAGTGACTCTATAGTCAGGCACACTGACGTCCCACTCACTAGGCTGAACAAGGAGAAGGTTACTGTTAGCTATCTGTTGGGTTCCAGGATCCACCACATAACACAAGCACTCAGGTCACTCCACAATAAGTACAAATATGACTCTGTCATTGTCCATGTTGGTGTGAATGACCTGAGCCGTACCTCCCTGGACTACATGTAGCCCAGGCCAGTATGACTCTGACCCTGAGTTGCATCCTGCCCTCACCAAGAATGATAAATTATCAATTTCAACAATTGACCAAGCTTTTGGTGTCATTCAAAGGGGATCCAGTGTCTGTCAGCCTTGGATGACATGCTTGACAAGCCATGCTGCTTTGCTAGAGATGGCTTGCACCTATCACACTTAGACTTTCGAATACTGGCCAAGGCTCTTGCCACCCCCATAGTGCCTTTTTAGGCAAGCTCAAAAGAAAAATCCACCACTGTAACTAGCACAAGTAACAAAAAACTGAGAGTAATGCTACTCAATGCCAGATGTCTAAACCTCAAAATGCATGCACTCAAGGCACTCCTCAGTATGGAGAAAATGGATATATGTGCAGTAACAGAAACCTGGTTTAAGGCTCCAGAGAGCACCACAGCACTACCAGGCTACAACTCATACCATACATTTTGGCCACAAAACCTGGGCTGAAATACAAAAGGCAGGGGAGTATCCATATTCATCAAGGATACCCACACCTCCAGGTTAGTGGGACAGCACGATGCTTGAGAGATCAGCCACGTGCAACTAACAATGGGCAAAACTGCTATTCAAATTATAGCTTTCTGCACATCACCCACCATGTCCCAGGGCCCTCACTCCGCATTACTGGAAACACTGAGAAACATAAAGGTCCTACCAAACACTCTGATATTGGGTGATTTAAATTACCCAAACATTAACTGGGAGAACTATTTAAGTACAAACTCCCTTGCCCAACATTTCCTAGAATTTATAAACTCAAACACCTTGGATCAATTGATAAACACCCCCACAAGAAGTGACAACATATTGGAACTGGTCATCACCAACATGGGCAACCGGTGTTCCACACTGGACATTAACCCCTCACTGGTTAGATCTGACCATAAACTAATCACTTTGGATATCCACATTCCACCACCACCCCTGAGATTTCTAATGCTCTGGAACAAGATTCCAATCTACATTAGGCAGAGCTCCTCGCTAACCCTCTTCAAGAGAAACTTTGATGAATGGATGGGAAACAGAAAGTTTACCCCAGGGATCATTTCAATGGCTCTGCTGGACAGAGGCACAGGGAACTAATCTAGGGGGGTGGCAAAAGCCAACACATTCTGGCTAGGCTTATAAATGCCTTCAGGCAGATAGCCTAGTACCTACCTATGAACCTATGAACCTATATGAACTCTCCAGCACAGACTAGACTAGCAGGTCAAGAGGATTAGATCAACACCTGCACCACACAATGTGGAACATGTAGCTCACCATGACACCCACTTTGACAGCCATGACATACATTGAAAAGCCACACACCCACTTTCCCAGAGGCACTCAATGGACATCTACCCAAACAGCACAGGCCAGCAAGGCAGGCACCCACTCAGACAAAGCAACATGGCACATGCCAACGGACACATATTTAACCTACACAGTGTGCCACCAAACTAAGCCCCTAAGACTAACCACCTTGCACAATACAGTGATCATGGGTAACTCAATACTGAGGCACATACATTCTACTCACTAGGTTGAATATGGAGCAGGAAACAGCCAAATATCAATCACATGTCAGCATCTAACAAATGACACAGCCAGTCATGTCACTCCACAACAACTATGAGTATCACTCCGTATCCATGTGGGTGTGAATGACTTGGGACACATTTCCCTGGACTATATGACAGAAAACAGGGTTGTACTGTCTGATTATGTGGTCCAGGCAGGTGTGACAGTAGCCTTGGCCAGTGTACAACTGTCAGAATGATGTTGCGGTACTATCAACAGATGGTTGACTGCAACATTGGCTTACATGTTATGTGTCATTCTCAGGGGATCCAGGACCTCTCTGCTTGGGATGGCATGATTGACAGAACCCAATGACTGGCCATGGATGTCCTACATCTGTCACCACTGGGTTGCCAGGTACTGGCTATGTGTCTTGACACCCCTATGGTGCCTTATTAGGCAGTGATCCTAATGTTATTACCACAATAACAGCTACACATGTATGCAGTCTGAGGGTCATGCTGCTCAACAGTGGGCATCTAACTATCAGGATGCAGTCACTCATAGCAGTTGCTATAGTGGAGGACACATGTCTGCTGTAATGGAGAGGTGGTTCATAGCAGCAGACAGCAGACCTGCAGTATCAGGCTATGGCACATTCCACAGCTGTCAGCCCCCAAACATGGACCACAACACACCTCCACAGTTGGTGTTGTGTCCATATTCATTATGGTTATGAACCCCTCCAGACTAGTATCCCATCATTATGCACTGGATATACTTCTAGTACAACTACCTTGTGGTAATAGTACAATCCAGACCATAGCCTGTTATGGGTCCACATCTATGTCCCTAGACTGTCAGTGCACATTCCTCAACACCTGCCATCTCTGATGGTCCAATGCAACACTGGCATAGTACGATTCTTCAACTACCCCTCCATCACCTGGGGAATGTAGCCGGTCACAAGTACAGTGGCCCAACACCTCTGGGATTCATCATTTTCATTGCCCTAGACCAGCTCATACTGACACCTGGTAGAGGATACAACAACCTTGACCTGTGTTGACCATAAATATGGGACCATTGATCATCCACAGATGTCAATCCCTGCATGGTGAGATTCACACAATCTGTAATCAACATGGAACTCAACATGTCAGCCACATTCTCCACAAAGACACTACCTGGAAAAAAACTCTCCAAAGCTGACTTTGCACCCATGACAACAAGGGTGGATGTCTTCACTGCACCCATGGCAATGGGATGTAGCTGCATGACTGTGGAATTATACACATAGGCACTGTACAAACAGGTACATAAATCCATGGTACTAGCCAGAGCCAACAGAACCCAGACACTGTTTTCCAAACACTGGGAGACAATGTGATGGTCCCCCTGCCATTACTAAAGTGTATGTCAGAGGGAGGACACTGTTATAGGGAAATGTGGTGTCCTATGACTGTTGAACTCCCTTATTAGCCTCAAACACAACTTTGGATCCCTCATGGAATCCCCGACAGGCATCTATGGCAGCAGAGATGCAGCAGACACTGACAACAGTCACAACTGCCTTGATAGTTTCATCAACAACCTCCACAGCATTAAACACAAGTGCTGTGAGTTACTGCACAAAGCTAATACCTATCCTGAGACAACAGATATTGGCCACAGTCTTGGCAACACATTCAGTTCCAGCTTTACCCCTCTCTCCCCCCACAAGTGAAGTGCTGAGTGAATGTGTTTTCACGTGCTGTATCCCATTTCCATTCTAGATGTCTGTGTGTTACCAGAATGTGGCCTTGCAGCACGGCCATAGGGTATGGCAGTGTGGTGACACATCCACCATGTCATAGGCAGGGTACAGTATGTGCACAGTAATTCTCGGTCTGTAACACAGTGATTGCATATGCCTTACAGATTATAGGGCTGAGGGTTGTACATAGGTACATCTTGATGTACATCTATTGTAGAAGGGAGAATGGTACATGTTCTGGGTTTGGACACACCTCCGATTGCTAATAACCACAGCCGCAGGGGATATTCATCAACCAAACACACTGGGATTACTATTCACACACACACACACACACACACACACACACACACACACACACACACACACACACTTGCCAGTACTGAGATACATAGGCTCGTTGCTTCATAGGTGTGTAGTAGGTGAATGAGCCTGAAGGATCTACAAGGCTAGCCCATGGGAATACCTTGGCATCAGGTCACATGGCAATAGTCCCCATGTGGCTCAGGATTATAGTCACTGGAGTGGTCCCTGGGGTGGGTATTGTATTCCCCATCCACTCATCCAGGTTTCTTTTGTGGGTGGCCAGTGATGTGCACTGCTTCCCATGTATGTGATCTATATTCCATAACATGGACAGTGTCTGGGTTGTGCACATGTCACACATGCATGTTCTTTGATGTGTAGAAGTGTACTTGAGGTTTCTGGGCCATGTTATATGGACAGATTGGTATCTTCTGATGTAGCATTCCTGACCTCATTTGGTGAGCCCTGGCTATGTAACTGAGGTAGTGATAGCACCTGCACTGACAGTATGATACGAGTATTCAGTGGAGTTAGCGGCATCTGTCCATGCAGGGCATGTGTATAAGGCATAGTATTCTTTTTGTGGAGTATGTTTGCAGACTCTACAGTTGTTGCCAGCATCCAGTGGGGAACATGGCAAAAGGGCCACTGCACACATTGACTGGGCTGCTGAGGGGATGGCACAGGGTGCCATGTCCTTTTACTTTCTGGATAACACACAGTCAGGAGATGTAACACATCAAAGTACTTTCTGATGTCAGTGGCACTGTTGTGGTCAACAGGCATGTAGTCCACTGCAATCACACCATGGATACTATCTGTTAGGCAATATGCAAGGGAACTACCAATATAGTAGTTGTTGCCTAGCCAAGTGCATCTGTGTATGATACGTGAGTGGAGAGTGGTCTCTGAGTAATAGAAGGGTTGCCTATATTATTCACTAATCCATACTGTCATGTAGTCATCGCACATGGCACTAGACATTTAGGGCTGTGGATTGTCCACACCAACCTTTGTGGTGTGTGACAACTGTTGGCCTTGTAATGTGGACATTGTGACATATACTAGGTCCTCAACATAATAATTTAGCAAAACCCACCCCCCAATGGATCCTGTTATTACACAATCCCACCGACCCCCACACAGAATACTGATAAAACACACACACACACACACACACACACACACACACACACACACACACACACACACACACACACACACACACACACACACACACACACTTGCCAGTACTGAGTTTCAATCCCCTAGCTAACTATGACTTATTACTTCAGTGCACTGCATTTATCACACACGCCATGGAGCTTATAGGATGGATGGATGTCTAAGGTGAGGTACATAACCATCCCTTGTAAATACTGGCATTGGGTGATGAAGTGGGTGAGAGATTCCAAAAAATATTTAACCCTACACAGACACATTTACCAGGGGTGATGTTCAAACCTCTATCTAACTATCTTTTCAGACCATTATGCTAAGCATTTACCACATACATCACTGACCTTACATGGATGAGGGTTGCCAACAGGTATTTCTAAGGTGGATTATATCTGCAGGACTGCTAAATTCAGGCACTGAGATGTGTACTGGGTGTAAATGGGGCCAATATCTTTGAAGTATGGACATACATATGTACACACACAAACACTTGCCAGGGATGGGATTCAAGCCCATGCCTATGTAATTATTGTTACTACAGTGCACCACATTTATCGCATGCACCACAGAGTTTATAGGATCATGTTGTCCCAAGGCACTTCTAAAGTGAAGAACAACACAAGCCCTTGTAAATACTGGCATTGGGTGATGTAGCGGGTGAGAAATTTCAAAAAATATTTTACCCTACAAACACATTTACATTTTCCAGGGGGTGAAGTTCAAACCTCTATCTAATTATCTTTTTGGACCATTATGGTTACACATTTACCACATACACCACTGACCTTACAAGGTTTACGGCTGCCAACAGGTACTTCTAAGGTGGATGTTATCTGCAGGACTGCAAAGGTCAGGCACTGAGATGTATACTGGGTGTAAATTGGGTCAAAATATTTGAGGTACAGACATACATATGTAGACATATACACTTGCCAGGGATGAGATTCAAACCCATACCTATGTAGTTATTGCTACAACATTGTTCCACATTCATTGTGAGTGCCATGGAGCTTGCATGTTGGAGAGTTGTCCAAAGGTATGTTTGAAGGTGAGTCACATCAGCAGCAGTGCAAAAGGAGGGGCAAAGGAAGTGGTGTAAGTGTGAATGACCACATAATCAGCTCTCTACAAAGATACACACACACTCTCTCACACAAACACTCACATTTACGCAGTTGCCAAGGTCAGGAATGAAACTCTTACCTAACTAGCTTGCTATGATATAGTATTACATAGTTATCGCAAGCGCCACAGAGTTTATATGCTGGGGAGCTGTCCAAAGGTATCTTAGAAGGTGAGTGACATCACCAGCAGTGCTGAAGGAGGGGTACAGGAGATTTAGTGAGTGTGAATGGCCTCAACCACATTCATCTAGAAACACACACACACACACACACACACACACACACACACACACACACAACTTTATATTTGACAGGACTGAGATTACAACTGCTACATGGATACCTATTTGTACTGTATTGTTACACAGTTATCACAAGCACCACTGACACTATAGGGCTGAGTGCTAACCAAAGGTATTTATACAGTGAATGATATCAGCAAATCATGTGATATAGGCCAATCGGATGTGTAGTGGGTGGGACAGACCTCATAATGGGATTCTCTCTGCCGCTGTCTGTCTTTCTCTTCCCCACATCTGTGTGTGTGTGTGTGTGTGTGTGTGTGTGTGTGTGTGTGTGTGTGTGTGTGTGTGTGTGTGTGTGTGTGTGTGTGTGTGTGTGTGTATGTTTGACATATTATATTATGTTGGCCTTAGATATGTGTGTGTAGTCCTATCCAATGTGAGTGTGTGAAGTATCAATGGTGTACAATTTGGTGTGTGTGCACAGACAGCTGTGAATAACCAATATCTGTAGTCCACTGTGTTGTGAGACATGGGCTTCATTTCTCTAAGTGTAGGAGCATGCCCCGTATGACCTTCTATATTGAGTGTGTGCATCAATTCCAGGGAGGGTTGAACTCCAGTTCAGGGTTTTGTGTGCTACAGCTACACTTAGCAAACTGTTTCTGCAGGATATCTGTAGATAGATTGCCAAAGTGGAGACACAGTGGGCTTAACATACAGGGGATGCTGTAACTATTGCTGTCTCTACTGCTTGTGTTACATGTTTGGTTGTAGCATAGATATTCTGACATATATACTATTTTACACTGTGATATGTCATGTCATCAACTACTGACAGTTATCATTCTTTGCTCACAGTTATTTATCGGGAAATACAAGAGGAATGAAGCTGAGACCAATATTCTGAGGCATATAGACTACACATTCTGGCACACACCTGCCATTGTGGAGGGGTAGCTACAGACAGTAGACTGCTGGTTCTGTGTAAATGGTCCAGCACCTTGTTAGTATGCTGGCTGGGGTTCCCCTCCTTGTGCTTTTCTCAACTTCAATGAATAGTCATATCCTGCTGGGGCCATACATCTCAGCTGTATAGATACACCCAGGTTATACAGAGGCAGGACTCATATATCTGGTCAGTTTACTTTCCCATTGTGGTTTACAAGTGGTTTTGTGGCTATTCATTCATAGTTTTGCAGTCAGCCAGACATTAGAGTTTCAGACTTCACACACTCCATAACATCCATGCTTTTACACCTCCCTCTGTTATTCTCTCCTCCACCTAACGTTATGTAAGCAATATCTCAGAGGTATCCCTATAGTTGGGCCTTTATCCCAGTAGTATTTATGGACTGATCCACAGTCCTTGCAGTAGGACATTGGGAGGCATGCTACTGGCATTTGTCAACGTGGCCTTGCATTTCTTTTCTGTTTACTGTTAGGTTGTTAGTTGGGACCACCTGACATTCCATACATTGGCACTATGGATGAGACATTGGCCTTTGACAGAGGACTGTAGGCAATTTGAGAGTGCTGCAGGCCATCTGTTACTGCATTTCTACATGGGATTGTGGAGGAGGGGGTGCACACCTGCAGACTTTAACATTTGAAATGACTGTACTGATATTTCAGTTACTCTGTTGGCTTTCATTTCATATTGTATTGTGACCTATCATGCAGATAGGAGGCATATCAGTAGAGTACGCATGTTAGATCTTAATGGCATATATTTCAGTTTTAGACTTCTTACCCTTCAGAACTGGAAAGCATCTGCCAGACCTGTTGTAGCATGTCTGTGTAGGTCTGGTGGAGGACTGCTCACCATTGCCATCATTTTGGGGCCTTAGCCCAGCCTTTCTTCATGGTCACCTACACCAGTCCTGCTGGATGAGGTCGGTGGTGGATAAGTGACCTTCACTGACATCCATGTGTGTGACCTATTGACACCCAGAGTTCTTTGGGTCATCACATGTACTGCAGTGGGGGTTGTCACCTTGTGTAGTGCTGCCTAGTATGTTGACACCAGTATTTGTTATGGATTTCCTGCTGTCCCATATAGCTGTCTGCTGCTATCCCATTCAGTCATCCAATTCCCTTGCATGCTTGCATCCACATCATACATACAAGTATGAGAACATACTACTCCATTCAGTAATTGATAGGAAGAGTGACTTACCTTGTTGCTGGGACAGTATTGAGGACAGTGCTGGAGGGCTGACTATGTTAGAATCACATAGTACACTCCCTTTACATGGTAAAGCTCAGGTAGTGTCATGTTTGGCATCCCTTTTACTGTATGTGCAAGTCGGTGAGAGGTATCAGTCCCTGAGTCCTTACAGTGTCAGTGTGTGTGCTATGCATTGTCTCTTTGCCAAGGCCTGGGCATACTGTGCATGCCTCCTTCTGTCTACAAGAGCAGGCTCAGGATGTTCTTCCTCCAATTCCCTCTGTGCCTGTGCTGGCCTTGGTAATGGTGAGCGGCTGTGTGGCTCTGCCCCGTACTGTTATTGCTCCAACTGTTTCCACAGGATCATATTGCATAGCATGGCATGTACTATGAACATTTGTGCACATGTAGCTGGAGAGTATTGCAAGGCTCCACCGGATATGTAAAGTCAGCGGAACCATGACTTGAGCATCCCAAACACACACTTTACAATGATCCTTGTTTGTGCATGTGCCTCATTATGGTGTTCCTATTCAGGTGTGTGTACATTTCTGATGGGTGGCATCAGCCATGGCTCCTCCACTAGATGGCCATATGGGATGCCCCCCCCTGGCAAACTCCTGATACAGCTGTGTGCAATGTCAGATGTGAGAGTTGTGATAGCTTCCAGGGCTGCCAGCACACACGTTCATGATAATGCCCTGGGCATCGCACATGACCTGGCAGTTAATGGAGGGGAAGCCCTTGCAGTTTATGTAGAACCTGCCCCACTCACCAGGTGGTGCTTTGATGTGGATGTACATGAAGTCTATAGTACCAACTACCTCAGGGTATTCTGACGTATGGTGGCAGAGACACATACGTGTAGTCAGCACCTCACAGGCAGTGGGGAAATATATATGCTCATTGGCATGTTGTGTCACGGCATCCAGGAACTGGTAGATTACCCTGGATACTGATGCTTGTGAGACCCCCATGATATCCCCAGTTGGTCTTTGGAAGGTACCTGTGGCTAGTATTCTGAAGCCTAGGCATACCTTGGTATCCACTGGGATGGGTTCCCCTCTATTAGTTCTGTGTATAAGGCGTGGCCAGCACAACTCAAAGATTTGCTGTAGAATGTCTGTGTCCACCCTATAGTGCTCTAGTATCTCCAACTCATGTAGGCCCTGGTAGGTTACCCTGGGTCTGTACACTCTTCTTCTCCGCCTCACTTTGGCTCAGTTATCAGCATTCTCCTTCTCACCACACTGAGTCTCCTGCACATATTGATGGAATAAAGGAGCAGCAGCCTCTAACATATTTAGCTATTTTTGCCAGTTAAATATCCCCCATCTCTGTACACAGGTGTTGTAGAGTTTCTGTGAAAAAACAGTCTGTAGGGTGTTTGCATAGTTTATATTAGTGTGCTGGGCTGCTGCATGTGTAATTAGCTGATTCTGATACATTCCACCTGACAGCTATGCTAGTTCTCCTTGAGTGCCATCCTATTGCTGTTTCCTCTTCCCACTTCATCCCTATTTAAGCCCCGAGGCATGCCACACATACCTGGTGCTCAAATGTAAACAGTTCTGCTATTTCCTGTGTTTCTTTCTTTTTTTTTTTTTTTTTAGGCCCGCTGTGCACCGTGCACAACTGTTTAGCTAATGTAAGCAATTTTAAGCAGAAATGTCCCTCCCTATATGCCAATATGCTCTGCATTTCATGGACTAAGACAATACAGCCTCAGACACACCTCCTTCCTTAGCTGCGCTTAACTAAGGGCAAATACAGGCCACAGAGCTCCAATGAGCTTACAGCAAGCATGACACACCCCCTTATGAAGTCATCCAGCTCTTAGACTTGCACTGTTGTATTGCTTCACCTACATGGTTAGGTACAAGCTGACACTTTGAGGAAATCTGTGATTCAGTATAACTCCCCTCATTTGCATACCCCAGTCTGTAAGTCCTTAGTTACTGCAGTTAGACGGACCCTTTCCCCTTGACAACTAGTGCTCCCTGATATTGTTTACATTCTGCTTGCCATTGACTATAATGGCAAAATGTAGAATTATCTTAAAATTGACTTTTCTCATTTTTTTTTTACTTTTGGCATGATCCTGTTTGTGCGATGCTGCCCTAAGCTTAAACAGCCGTCATCGGCCAAAAAAAAAGGTTAATTTTATAAAGAAAAAACTATTATTAATTCCAATGGCCTTATATTTGGCCATTGGCATGTGTGTTTGACTGTAATACATGCTTTCCATGAGCTGTCCTGCCTCCGTTTACTCAAATGCAGAAATGTATTCAGTTACTAACTAAATATATATCTGCTCTGACATTGTTCCTGCACGTTGTCCGGCCAACTTCATGGATCACAAAATCACCTCCTTTGCATGTTTTTTACCAGCAAATGAGGTGATTTGCATCCTGCATGGCTTTAAGTGCAGGAACAATGCAGGACCGCTCTTGCACGTGAAAACTGCACTTTCCTGGATCGCTTGGTGGCCAATTTCCATGCAGGAGCTCCTAAACTGTTCCTGCATGGAAACTGGCCATTCATGAATCACGGGGATATAGTTTTCATCTAGCTGCCTTTGTACATCCACAGATTGTGTCAAGTTGTCAACTTCTGTCTTTCTCCCTTTTTATTTCTTACAGTAATTCTTTTCAGTCCTTCCATGTTAATTTTTGATTTCTTCCTTTTCACCTGCTCCTTGCCTCTTTCTACCTTCTGTTTTGGAAAGATGATGACTTTTTCTGTGGACTGAAAGTTTTCTTCTAGAAAAATTTTCTCATTTCATGTAATCTGTGTGTTGCATAACAAATCAGTGTCCTGATTAGTATGTTTGCTTTAAAGACATTAATCAGTATCTTTTTTCTTCCTTGTTATTCATTGTGAATGTCTTCCTTCCTTTCTTTTTCTATTTTCTACTCTATGCTCTGAATCCTCAGATTGCTAAATACTTGTATCCAGAATTTCAAAGTTGTCAGTAGGATTATGTTGTTTAATAGGGAATGAGTGCTCTTTACTGACAGCAGACACTTCCTTTCCAAAATGTGTTCTATTTTTTCTTTGCCTAGAATTGTTTATCTCATCAATCCAATCATTAATATATGCAGTATTTCTCCAAGCTGTGCCAGTTGCACAACTGCAATCATCACCCGTAAGTGAAGATTTACAACTAACAATGGTAAGCAAATTATCCAACTTTTGACATAAGAACACAGATCACCAGTGCTGTCGAGTGTTACCTTTAAATATATGCAGCATTCAATAGACTGTACAAAAATACATGTGCTTTAGGAAATCATTAATGGCACACTCATTTAAGGAATCCATTGTCAGCTGCAAATGAATAAAGATAAGGATAATCGAAATCAGTTACCAAAGAATTCACAGAGATTTTAAATCAACTTCTAAGAGAAACATCACACAAACAATATCCAACTAAATGTTAAATTAAGTAGAACAAAACTGCTGCACTGACCATACCAGTTGAAAAAGACACACAAAAGCTGGAACTCGTTTTCCACTATCACTTGCAGTTGCTCCTTTTGAACAGTAAAGATGAATAAATTATAAACCAACGCCCTGTTAAATCTTCTTGTCTACAAGCTATCCCTTTCTTCCTACAAACAGTGAAAAGCATAATGACCTTGACATTATAATCAAATATTGATGGAAAACTCATTTTTGTGAACAATTAACTCCATGCCAATAGTTGGTATCCTGGTTGTTGTTAAACATGACCTTTTTAAAAGCTAGGCTGACAGATTATCAAAACTATTGGTGATAAAATTAATCTGCTGTTATGGAGATTTGCAATTATGTATGGTAAAACATTTATTGCCTAGAGTACAGGGTCAAAGTTCACCATATAATCATATCATTATCTAATGCAAACAGCTTTCCAAAAGAAGATATAGTGTAACATATACCCCAGGATTCACAATTTTTTTTTCCACGCAGGAGCAGTTTAGGCACTCCTGCACAGAATATAGCCACCAAGCGATCCAGGAATGGCCCGTTTGCAAGTGCACGAGCGTCCCTACACTGTTCCTGCATGGAAATCCCTGCAGTATGCTAATCAGCTCATTTGCTAGTAAAAAACATACAAATTAGTGATTCAGGAAGTAGGCAGGTCTCTGTGCAGGAACAGTGTAGGGTGCAGAAATGTATTTGGATACAAGCCAAATACATTTCTGCAAAATAGAAAATGGATTCATGACAGCCTCAAAGACTCATCTATCATCCAATATGCAGATGACTCAACAATCATCTGCTCAGACTTCTCCCCCTCCGAGCTCCTAGAAAACCCCCAACTAGCCTTCTACAAAACAGAAACCTGGATGCAGTCTAACCATCTGGCACTAAATGCAAATAAAACCAAACTAATGTTTTTTTTCCCCTACCAAAAACTCCATTGACAAATCCACATTCATCATACAGAGCCAAAACAACACCCTCCTTGAAATTGTTCCCAGCACCATGCTTCTTGGCATCATTATTGATGAAGAACTAAAATCTGACACCCACATCCACTCCATAATCAAGAAAATCCACCAAAAGTTAGGTCTCCTCTACAGGCACAATCACTTCGTAAGCCCCTTTACCCGTCAAAGTCTTGCATCCACCTTCCTACTCCCCTACCTTATGTATGGTGCCTCTCTTTTCACCAATCTCCATATTGGCCTTTAATCCAAACTTGAATCCTGCTACCACAAGATCTCTAAATTTGCAATCAATTCAAAAAACTCATCCCAGCACTGCCACTCCCTCCTCACCCTCAATTGGCTTAAACTACCCAACTACCTCAGTTACTACAACTCACCATTGCCCACAAGCTCATCTTTAAACCTGCCAACTGCCCAGCTCTTGCTACTTCCTTAAAACTTTACACTCCTGACCGCTCACTCAGATCCAAAAATCAAAATCTCCTTCAGGTCCACAAATTTGCAGAACCTCCTGGCTGTCTAGTGCTGTCCCACTCCTTAGCTAAACAGTGCAAATCTCTCCCCACACACCTATGCAACCTACCTAACCATACAAATTTTAAATCTCAGCTACTCTCTCATCTTTCTTCCAAATGGGAATGCCCTTGCCACGCTCCAACTTAACCCCCTCCCCCCATTCCACCTTGCACTGACTCATCCAATACCTCTACTATTACTTCATTAGACCCAAAACAATCCCTCCCATACTAAAAACAAATGTTCTTTCTAATATCTTTTGTACTATACTCTCTAATCTCAAATATACTATTATCCTCTCCATGCATAATATTTTCCTAACCTACTAAGGGCTAGTAGCTATATATTTTGAAATGTTAAATCTACAATTGACTTTATAATGAAAATATTCACTTTATGTAAATGTTGAAATTTCTGTATTGAATTATGTCTTTTCATTTTTGTAACACTGTGACAAGCCAATTGCAAATATCATGGAGCTTATCTGTAAATGTTGAATTAGCTGTATGAACTATGTCCTTTTGTATCATGTGAAATGTAACTAGCAATTATATTGGAGCTTTTCTCCCTGGGCCTCCACTGAAAACAGGCTCTTTTTGGCCCAGTGGACTTCCCCGGTCATCAAACTTAAATAAATAAACTGCTGACATTTGAGCACCAGGAATGAGCAGCGTGCATCAGGGCTTAAATGGGGAGGAAACGGGAAGGGAAAACTGCAGAATGAAGGCAATCAAGGAGAACTACCATGGCTGGCACATGGAATGCATCAGAAACAGCCAATTACACAGGCAGCAGCCCAGGACACTACTATAAACTATGCAAACACCTTACAGTCTGGATTTTCCCACAAACTCTACACCACTGGTGTACACATTCGGGGGAATTTTTAACTGACAAATTTAACAAAACATGTTAGGGGCTGCTGTTGCTTTTATCTATCACTATGTGCTAGAGACTGAGGGTGATGAGGAGGAAAATGCTGACAACCAACTCAGACTGAGGAGGAGGAGAAGAGTGATCAGACCCAGGGTAACCTACCAGGGGCTACATGATCTGGAGATACTTCAGCAACTTGAACTGTGCCAGCCTCACCTCAGAGCCAGAACCAACAGAGGGGAACCCATCCCAGTGGACACCAAGGTATGATAGCCTTAAGAATACTAGCCACAGGTACTTTCCAAAGACCAACTGGGGATATCATAGGGGTCTCAGAGGCATCTGCATCTAGGATACTCCACCAGTTCCTGGATGCCAAGCGACCACATGCCGCTGAGCACATTCAATTCCCAGCACCCGTGAGGAGAGGACCAGCAATATGCATCTCTTCCACCATGTAGCAGACTACCCAGGGGTACCAGGTGCCATAGACTGCATGCACATCCACATCAAAGCACCACCTGGTGAATGGGGTAGGGTCTACATAAATCACAAGGGCTTCTCCTCCATCAACTGCCAGGTTGTGTGCGATGCCCAGGGCATTATCATGAATGTGTGTGCTGCCAGACCTAGAAGCTATCATGGCTCCCACATCTGGCATTTGTCATAGCTGTACCGGGCATTTGCCAGTGGAGACATCCCATATGGGCAGCTGGTGGGGATGCTGGCAACGCACTGGAGCCATGGCTGATGACACCCATCAGAAATGCACATACACCCACACAAGAACACCATAATGAGGCACAAGCACAAACCAGGATCATTATAGAGTGTGTGTTTGGGATGCTCAAGTCATGGTTTCACTGCCTTGACATATCCGGTGGAGCCTTGCAGTACTTTCCAGCCACATGTCCACATATATGTTCATAGTATGTCATACTATGCAATATGATCCTGTGGAAACAGCTACAGTAGAAATCAAATGGCGAAGGCCCACATAGCCCCCCACCATTGCCAAGGCCTCCACAGGCACAGAGTGACTTGGAGGAGGAACATCCTGAGCCTGTCACTGTAGACAGATGGAGGCATGCCCAGTATGCCCTGGCTTTGGCAAAGAGTCAATGCATAGCACATACACTGACATTGTAGGGCCCCAGGGACTGATCTCTCTCTCTCTCTCTCTCTCTCTCTCTCTCTCTGACTAGCACATACAGTAAAATGGATGACAAACATCACACCACCTATACTTGACCATGTATAGGCCATATACTGCATGCATCTGACATAGTCAGCCCTCAAGCACCACCCTCACAACAGCTGTAGGCACAAGGTAAGAAAAAAATAAACTAAAGGAGTGGAATTAGCAAATCTATGGTATTGATCATGCATCTATGGGGATGGGCTGGCTAACTGGGATAGCAGCAGACAACTGACAGTTCTGTGGGACAGCAGGATGTGTATCCTAAGTACTGCCCTACCCACACCTTGCAGTACCACCCTAGTCGACGAATACCACTGCAGTATATGTGGTGAGCCAAATAACTGGTGGGGGGGTCATAGGTCACATGCATGGATGTCAAAGTGGGGGTCCCATACCCACCGCCAACCCACACAGCAGATCAGCTGTAGAAAACCATAAAGAAATGCCTGGCAAAGGCCCCCACATGGCAACATCCATGAAATCCCACCCACAGACTTTTACACAGTGATATCACAGTATGTCTGGCAGTGGCAGTATGGCTTTGAAAGGTAAGAAGTCTGAAATTACAAATGTATATGCCTGAACAATCTGACCTGTGGTTGATACTGTTATACCTGTAGTCTGAAAGATAGGGCACACCACTATGCTACATGGGACAAAAATGTTACGCAAATATCAGCACAGTCTGTGTAGATGTGTATCATGTACAGTCATGTCACTCCCCCAGCAGACCCATAGAAATGCAGTAACATGTTCCTAGACTAAAGCAGCATCCAGCTGTCACCCAGAGTGATGGCACAATAGTAACAGAAAGCAATTGTCAGTAACACCCACGGTCAACTTGCTGGTGCCATCTCAGGGGTGACTCCTGCCGGCAGCCTGGGAACATATGATCATCAGAATGCACTACCCAGCTGCAGATGGCCTGCATCTGTCACACTTGGCCTACAGACCTTTAGCAAATGCCTATGCCTCACCTACAGTGCCCTTTAGGGAGTGTCATGGGGTCCATAACACCAACATAACACAGTCCACAAAATGCAAAGAAAGGCCATGCTGACAACTGCTAGGAGCAAACTTGCCAGCCTCAGGGAGCCAGAAATTGGGACAAAACCATGAATAATGGGGTGATGAAGGTCCAAGGAGAAGAATATATGTGAAGTACTACTCTAATAATGTTATAAAATTGATGGAATGATTTGTAATAGTATGGAATGTCTGATGGGTACAAAGTCTGAAACTGCAATGTCAGCTTTCAGTAATATCTGACTTCAACCCTGAGTGACTTGCAAAACACTTTTGCTGGAAAACCACACTTGTTTGGGTAACCAATAAGATATATGAGTCACGGATGCGATACTCTGTACAGTTGATAGGCAGTGCTAGGAGTTTAAACATGGGAACACACTCACTACAGGCAGGCCTAACCCTGGAAGATGGTGACATGTTTGCACCCACAGAACCCTGGGCCACAGCCAAGGGGAGTAACACACTCCTTCCTGATCACTTATCCTATGCAACATCCTGACATCAACATGTGGCCATCAAAGCAAAATGAGGTGGGCCATACATATATGTGTGACAAACACACACCTCCAGGCTGGTCAAACAGTCTGACACACACAAGACCCTCCAAGTGCAGTCAACCATGGAGGAGAACCCAATGCAAAGTACTGGTAGCTATAGGAAAACATATCTGCCCAATACACACATCCCCCACATATCCTATCCCCTACAAATCTATCTGGAGTCTGCCTGTCACACTGATCCTGTCTGACTTATATTACCCAACTGTGGACTGGAAATCAGACCAGGCCAGAACATAAATGCACAGAGATTCCACCATTGTAATATATCACCAAGGTTCTGGATCATTTTCACAGCACCAGCAGTAAATTGCTTGTAGGCACACCCCTCAACAGGCTGGATTATGCAAGAATGTGTAGCATTTGGCCCATAAACCTGGTGTATGTATCATCCATCCTGTATTCCTCTGGTAAATCACTGTGATGATCTGAGGAGGTATGTCACAAGGTACTGAAATAATACATGATAGTGTCAAATGACATATATGACAGATGTCTGCTAAAACAAGCCTTGTAACCCTAGCAACCCACATATTACTGAGAGAAATGGTCACAATCATTGTATGACCCATTGTCCCACATTTTGATAGGCTTTTTCCAGATATCCTGCAACAACATATGGAGAGGTATGGCTGTAACACAAAACAAACTGGACTGGTGTACAACACTCCCTGGAATGGAGTCCCACATGTACTATAGAAGGACACACTGGGCATGCTCATACACTTAGAGAAATGTCAGTAGATTCCAGAAATGAACAGGACTTCCCCACCCAGTGCACTTCCCATTGCTCCACCTTAGCAGTCCTGAAGTTGTCTGTCACCATAGAAGTCATTTTTGTTAAACCCAGCCCCATAAGCTCTGTGGTGCATGCAATAACTGCATAACATTATAGTACAAATAACTAGCTAGGTAGGAGTTCTAATTTCAGTCCTGGTAAAAGTAAAAGTTAAAGTGTGTGTGTTTGTGTGTGTGTTCTCAGCTAAAAGCTTTTAGGTCCATTCAAACCCAGTATGCTTCCCTTTTCCCTACTTTAGCAGTCTTGCAGGTAGCAGTCATCTTAGAAGTGCCTTCCATGAAACCTTGGCCACATAAGCTCTGTGGTGCATGTGATAACATGATAGTACAAATAACTAGTTAGGTAGGAGTACTAATCTCAGTCTTGACAAATGTAAACGTGTGTGTGCTTGTGTGTTTATAACTAAAAGCTTTTGGGTCCATTCAAACCCATACACTTCCCATTTCCCTGCTTTAGCAGTCCTGCAGATATTAGTCATCTTAGAAGTGCCTTCCATCAGTTTTCAGCCCCATAAGCTCTGTGGTCCATGCAATAACTGCATAGCACTATAGTACATATAACTAGTTAGGTAGCAGTTTTATTCTCAGTTCTGGCAAATGTAGAGGTGTTTGAGTATGTGACAGTTGTGTGTGCAAGACTGAGGGAGTTGTGTGTTTGTTTATAGGTGAAACAGTTTTATGCTATTCCCACCCACAACACTTCATAGTGCTCCACCTTATCAGTCCAGATGATGTTAGTCCCTTATCAGCAACTTTGAGCAGCTGTCAGCCCTGTAAGCTCAGTAGTGCATGTCATAAATGCTTAACAAACACTAGTTTAGCAGGTATTCTACTCTTGTACCTGGAAAGTGTGTGTGTGTGTGTGTGTGTGTGTGTGTGGGGTATGTATGTTTGTAAACAGAAGTATTTTGATATGATTCTCACTCACTTCCCTACTTTATCAGTCCTGCTGATGACATTCCCCATATCAGCACCTTTGGCCAACTCTCAGTCCAATAAGCTATGTAGTGCAGGTGGTAACTGTGCAACCCTATGGTACAAATCACTAGTTATGTAAGGGATTCTACTCTCCCATCTGGCAAGTGTGTGTGTACATGCATCTGTTTGGAGGACAAAGTATTTTGATAAGTTTTAACACCCACTGCACTACTTTATCAGTCCTGCTGATGTCATTTCCTTTATAGGTTCACAAGTGTGTAGTAGGCTAATGGTCCAGGAGCCTTAACAAGCCTAGCACATAGAAGGGCCCTGCCATTGTGCCACCCGATGTTACTTCCCAGTGCCTGTATCAAGTATTGCCACTGCAGTGATCCTTGTTTTGAACTGTCTATTACCCATCCACTCAGCAATATTTCTCTGGAACAGGGTCAGCTAGGTGCTCTGCATGACATGTATGAGAAGTGTATTCCAGGGCATGTGCAGTCTCCTGGTGAGGGACCTGTCCCACCAGCATGTTGTGGTGATTGTGGTACTAAGGTAGAGGTCTCTGCAGTCTGTGGTGTGGATAAATTTATATGTGGCATTTCTAAACCAGCTGGGTCAGACATGGCTTTGTACATCAAGCACAGATAGCTGCTAATTAGGTGATATGACTCAGAGAATAGCTTGGGTCTTCTGAGTCTGTCTGTGTAGGATGTGTGTTTAATGCCTGCAAACCCCATTGTGAGGTGCTTCTATGGCTTCTCCAGCTGTAGCAGGTGTCTAGTGAGGTACATGGCAAATGGGCCATAATACTTGGGGAGTGGTCTAATGAGGGAGTAGTAGACAGAGATCATTACCTCTGTCTTCCTGGATGCAAAACCCTTGGTAATGCAATGTGCTATATAGAAGGACTTCCTAACCACAGTGGCAATGTGGTGCTTAAAGGAGAACCTGCTGTCAACCTGTATCCTAGATCTCTTATAATCCCTACAGTGTTCATTGGGCTCCCACTGATGTGGTACTTACTGGGAACTGAGTGTTTTACCAAAGTGGATAATGATGCATTTTGTAGTGTTAACCTTCTGGCCATGGTTTCCACACCACTCAATGGTCTCAGTGAGGTCTTTTTGTAGGATGTCTGCATCACTTGTGGAGTTCATGATAGCTCCCAGCTTGCAGTCCTCTGTGAACTTGGTCAGCAAGAGTTCCTCTTTGTTGGGCTGGACTCCTGAGAAGTAGATGCTGGACAGAACACTATCCAGTACTGATCCCCTGTGGGACTCCACTCATGACTGCTTGCCAGTCTGACTTGGAGTTTGCCACTGTCACACTGTGTGTTCTGTGAACTAATTTGCAAATCACCCACTGATATAGGGGTTGATGCCTAGTTTGTTGGGTTTATCAATAATTCTTGACTGAGGAATGGTATCAGAAGCCTTGGCCAGATTGAGATAGGCTGTATGCAGTGCCTTACTGTCATACTCAGCCCTGGCAACTCAGTGAAAGATGTCAACAAGGTTAAGCAGGCATGATCTGCTATTCACATTGCCAAACTGTGTGGGGTCCAGCATTAGGAGATCACACATATCTTGGTCAATCAGGTCCCTGATGATGCGGTCCATACGCATACATAGTAGACTTGTCAGGCTAAGGGCCCAATAATCCCCAGGGTCTGTAGATGCTACCCCTTTATGAAGTGGGATGACTGTAGCAGTGTGCCATTTTGGAAGGACAATGCCTGAGGTGAGGCTGTGACTGGCCAGGTCACATAGATGTGGTGCCAGGTCTTTTTTATATGTCATGTAGAACACAGCCATGAATATGTTGGGGTCCCATGGAAGCTGTATCCTTGCCTGTGGACAATGCAGGTCTAACCTGACCTGCAGTAATGCTGGGTGTCTGGCATTCATCTGCCATTGTGATTGTCCCCTGGGGGGGTAAAGCTGGCACTGAATGTGGTGGCAAGACTGTGGCCAATATCTGTTTTGATACATCAAAGAATGTTACCTTCAAATTACCTAGAGAGGGGAATAAATATGACAACAGGGCATCTACACCTAAAAGAAAAAGACAGAAGTCGATTCTTAAGAAAAATACTGGTTTCTCAATAAGTACTTCAGGTGAGGATACTTCCTCCAATACTGAAGGTGAATCTGATATACACTCCAGAGAAGGGTCACCTAAAGCAAAAAGGGACAATTTTCCACACCCTCCCAATTTAAAAACAGATGAGGGGGGCGGAAACATAAGAAACGATATATCCAAACCAAGTCTGGAGACACTTCTGAAGATCATGACACAATAGTAAGTTCTCATTCAAATGTTCATAATATTTCATCGGTTGAATTGACCGATGCACAACTCAATATACTGAATAAAGGGCTTAATTTTGTTCCAGGGTTTTTTGTTTCTGAACAATCCTTGGCTCAGGATGTGACTAACTTTTGTTGAATATTGAACTTGAATTTGTTTTTTGATAACAGTAATTGTGATGTTCTTGGTGATACATGTCATGATTTCAGGTTCAAAAAGTCAACATTTAATCCACCTATGTCACATCTAGTGGGGGTATTTCAAAAAAATGTTCTGCAGGACATACATTGTCATCTTAAAGATTTTCCAATTCTTTATAATAATTTGTCTGTTGATGAAATGTCTAGTTTAAATGAGCTTATCAATAATAAAGATCTTGTTATCATCCAGGCTGATAAAGGTGGAGCGGTGGTAGTATTGGATAAGGTTACCTATGATAGTGAAGTTATGAGACAATTGGGTGATATGCAATATTATAGGCAGATGTCTTTGGATCCTTCATCACATTTTCAACACAAAATTTGTGAATTCTTAACTGAGGCAGTTGAGGAGGGTATTATTACCCAATATACTAAAGAGCATCTGACAGTTGATTCACCTAGTAAACAGTATATATATATGTTACCGAAGATCCATAAACATCCTACAAATCCACCAGGTCGACCCATTGTCTCAGGACATGGGTCACTTACTGAACCATTGTCCGAATATTTAACCAAATATTTAAAACCTTTATTGGGTTCCATTAGAGCCAGAATTCAAGATACCACCCAATTCCTGGATATCATCAATAACTCTCAACTGGAACCACATTGGCTTTTATGCACCTTGGACATTTATTCCACACTGGGCAGGCTTACAAGCGTTGGATTATTGGCTGGCTAGGTCAGGTTATATCAACCTGGATTTAATACACTTCTCATATGCCTTACAGAATATGTTTTATCCAGTAACGTTTTCTATTTTCAGAATCATTGTTATTGGCAAACTAAAGGTACTGCCATGGGTGCATCTTTTGCACCCATATATGGCATATGTTGAAGAAATTGTCATCTATGACCACAGCCATAACATTTACATGTGTGAGATGGATATTTGCGTTATCTGGATGACTGTTGGTTGGTGTGGAAGGCTGATGAAGGTTATCTTATGGAGTTCCTTGGATATCTTAATGATAATATATGGGGGATAGAATTCAAGTTGACTCATCATAGGAATAGGATAGTATTTCTTGATGTAGAAATCAATAGAAATGAGGATAATACCTTATCAACCAGGATGTTCAGGAAATTCCCAGAATTTAATTCATTGTTACATGCTACAAGCTTCCACCCACAACATGTCATCCAGAATATACCCAAATCACAATTTCTTAGAGCCAGGAGAATCTGTTCTAGCCAGCAATCCTTTTCTGATGCCCAGGAGGATTTGACACAGAGATTTATTAGGAGGGGGTATCGCCCAGGTACAGTTCATTTAGCCAAAAGATCTGTGTCCAATATCAACAGGGATGATTTATTATCATATAGAGATAAGGAAAACAACACAAGGCCACAACCCTTGCGTTTGGTGACCACATATGGACGCAATATACAGGGTTTTAAAAATATCATACACAGACATTGGAATGTTCTTAAAGCTGATCACAAACTTAATCTCTTGCTTCCTGATAGATGTTCCTTTTCATTCAAAAGGGGACAGACTATGGGTTCCAAATTTAGTCATTACAAAAGAGTTGGTTCTGATTTCTCTACTTCTACCCAGTTGTCGCTCATGGGCAAACCTATTGTTGGATGCATGCCTTGTGGACATTGTTCTTTACTAATGAATTTAGTAGCAAAAACACGTCTGTTGTGTTTGACATTAATTTTTGGGGCAACTGTAACACTGAGTGGGTCATCTATTTGGTGACCTGCAATTGCTCTGCTTTCTATGTCGGGAAGACCTCCAGGCCTTTCGGCTTAGAATTTGTGAGCATTTGAGTGACATCAAAAATAAACGCATTAATAATGCATTATATAAACATTGCCTAAAACATGCCTCAGCATCTTTCAAATTTGTTACAATTGATTGTATCAAGGGTAGATGTTTGAATAAACAGCACTGGCTTGAATTATTAAGCTCCAAGGAAAGGAAATGGATTATAAAACTTGGGGCTTTGTTTCCACCTGGCCTCAATGATCAATTGTAATAATGATTATTTATGTGGTGCTGTGATTGGTTAATATGGACAGCCCATTTGTATTTATATGACTGCATTTTGATACCTTGATTTTCATTTGTATTTTTTGTATGTCACTGAAGATGGCTCCTGGGTTTGATGTGTGTAGGGTGATTTTTCATTCCTACATGTATACACAATAAAATCTTTTTGATTTGAATTCTGCTGATGCTCGCTGGCTTTCCTTGATTGCCTATTTTGACTGCTTGGCCGTGCGATGGTTTCCCGTGCATCTGTTTCTTGTTTGCAATATCTGTTGTCTCAGGATAGGAAATAGCATTGTGCAGTAACTCACAGGACTTGTGGTTATTGCTGTGGAGGTTGTTGATACAACTATCAAAGGCTTTTGTGATTGTCATCAGTGTCTGCTGCAATTCTGCCTTCATAGCTGCCTGTAGGTGATTCCATGAAGGATCTCAAGTTGTGTTTGAGGCTAATAAGGGGGTTCACCTGTCTTGGGACACCACCTTTTTCTGAAACAGTGTCCTCCTTCTGTTCTACACTTTAGTGATGGCAGGGGACCATCACATTTGCTTCCACTGTTTGGAGGACAGTGTCTGTGTTCTGTTAGCTATGGCTAGTACCATGCATCCATGTACATGTTTGTGCAGTTCATATGTGTATGATGTGACAGTCATACAGCTATTTCCCATTGGCATGGGAGCAGTGAAATCATCCACCCTTGTTTTTATTACTGCAAATTCAGCATTGGAGAGGTTTTGCAAGGTGATTACCTTTGTGGGGGGGTGTGGATGAGATGTTGAGCTCCATGTTGATTACATCATGTTTGGATCTGACTAGGTAGAGATTGACAACTGTGGTCGAGCAACAGTACCATATGTAAGTATTCAAAACCGGTCAAGGTTGTTGAATCCTCTACTGGTGGTTAGTATGAGCCGGTCCAGGGAATTGGAACTGATGAATTCCATGAAGCTTTGGTCCAGTGTACTGGTGCCTGACTACCTTCCCCAGGTGACAGAGGGGTAATTGAAGTCTCCTACTATGCCAATATTGGGTTGGACCTTTGTAGATGCCAGGGTGTTGAGGAATGTGCATTGACAGTCTAGGGACATAGCTGGAGACTGATAACAGGCTATGGTGTGGACTGCACTATTCCCCAAAGTCAGTTGTACTGGAAGTACCTCCAATGCAATATGCTGGGACACTAGTCTGGAGATGTACATATCCATTATGAATATGGAGACAATACCACCTGTGGAGCTGTGGTACATGTTTTGGCGCTGACAGCTGAGGAAAGTATCATAGCCTGTTAGTGCAGGGGGCGCTGTCTCCTGCTGTGAACCACCTCTCAATTACAGCATAACTGTCAATATCCTCCACTCTGAGAAGTGCTTTGAGTGACTGCATCTTGACAGTTAGATGTCTACTGTTGAGCTGCATGACCCTCAGATTGCATAAATGTCTAGCTGTTATGGTGGTAATTTGATTTGGAACACTTCCTAATAAGCCACTATAGGGGTGGCAAGACACTTACCTTGTACCTGAAAACCCAGGGCTGACAGATTTAGGACATCTCTTGCAAGGCAATGAGGTCTGTCAATCATATTATCCCAAGCAAAGAGATACTGGATCCCCTGAGAATGACACACAACATGTAAGCCAATGTTGCAGTCAATTATCTGTTGATAGTACTGCAGCATCATTCTGGGTAATGGCAGTATACTACTCAGGATTACTGTCACACCTGCCTGGAACACATAATCTGAGTTCAACCATGTCTCTTGTCATGTAGTCCAGTGAGGTGTGTCTCAGGTCATTCACACCCACATGGATAATGACAGAGTGATACTTGTAGTTTTTGTGGAGTGGCCTGACTGTGTGTGCCATGTGTTGGATGCTGGCACGTGATAGACAGTTGGCTGTTTCCTCCTCCATAATCAACTTAGTGAGTGGGACATCTGTGTGCCGCAGTACTGAGTCACCCATGCTCACTGTATTGTGCAAGGTGGTCAGCCCTAGGAGCTTAGGTGGAGGGGCACACTGTGTAGGTGACATATGTGTCCTTTGGCATGTGCTATGTCATGGTGTCTAAGAGGGTGTCTGTCTTGCTAGTCTGTGCTATTTGTGTAACTGTCCATTGAGTGCCTCTGTGAAGGTGGGTGTGCAGCTTTTCAGTGTATGTCAGGGTTGTCAGAGTGGGTGTTGTGGTGAGCTATGTATTCCACATGGTGTGGTGCAGGTGGTGATCTTATCCTGATGACCAGCTAGTCCAGTCTTTGCTGGAGAATGCATATTTCCACATTTGGTGATATAGGGGTAACTATCACTGGTCTGAGTGTTTGGAGTTTAGAGGAGAGGGTTGTCTGTGTACATGAGGCAGTTGCAACAGTGCCTCAGAATGGACAAGTGCACCAGGTTAATGGGTGAAAGCACAGAAAACAGCATTTAAATCATGCCAGGAGGGTTGGTCATAAGTAGTAAGTACTGGGGATAATTCCGTGATGAATGAGTACTGCTGATGGATCGCAGGTGTAATACACTTATTGACACAATAACCTGTTGAAGTGCAAAGCTATAATGCTATTTGAAGTGCATTACTGAAAGAACTAACAAGATGTATCGGATCAACTGAAGGCAAACTTCCTGCCACCTGTAATACTTTACCTCAGCTGTGCAGTTATCAGCACCTTTCACCAGTTGCAAGTCCAGTAAGTTCTGTAGCATGTGCAGTAACTGCATAACCCTATAGTACAAATAACTGGATAAGCAGGGATTCTAATCTCAATACTGGCAAGTGCGTGTATGTGAATCATGTACTGGGTGGGTTATACCATTTTTTGACTTGTGTACCACCCTTTAACCTTCCCCTCACTCCAATTTAGTAATCTTGCTGATGTCATTAATCTTAGAAGTACCATTGGACTAGGTGAAAATGTGTAAGCTCCATGGTACATCTGATTCCTGCGTAACACTATGGTAGACATAACTAGATAGGCAGGAGTTTTAATCCCAACACTTTATTTATTTATTTATTTATTTATTTAACATTTGTTGACCGGGAAAGTCTGACTAGGTTCCACAGATCCTGTTTTCAGCTGAGGCCCAGGGAGAAATGCTCCAGAAGCATGTCTTTAGAATGTGGGAGGAAACCGGAGTACCCAGAGGAAACCCACTCGAACGCAGGGAGAACATGCAAACTCCACACAGAAGGCACCCCAGCTGAGAATCGAACTGGAGAACCTCTTGCTGTGAGGTGACAGCGTTAACTGCTGCACCACTGCGCCGCCCTAAACACTGGCAACTGTGTGTGTGAATCAGATACTGTGTGACTTATAACATTTTGATTTGTGTACCACCCTTTACACTTCCTCCACCCTACTTTACTAGTGCTATTGTTGTCATTCACCTTAGAAGTACCTTTGGAGAAGGTGAAATTGTGTAAGCTGCATAGTGCATTCGCTAACTCCATAATGCCATAATGCAGATAACTAGATCGGCAGGAGTTCTAATCTCAATACTGGCAATGATGTGTGTGTGTGTGTGTGTGTGTGTGTGTGTGTGTGTGTTTGTGTGAGAATCATATACTGTGAAGGCTATACCATTTTGACTTGTGTGCCACCATACTCATTCTAATTTAGTAGTCCTGTTGATGTCATTCACCTTACAAGTACCTTTGGATAAGGTGAAATCATGTAAGCTCCATAGCGCATCTGATAAATGCAAAACACTGTAGTAGACATAATTAGATAGGTAGGAGTTCTAATCCCAATACTGGCGTGTGTGTGTGTGTGTGTGTGTGTGTGTGTGTGTGTGTGTGTGTGTGTGTGTGTGTGTGTGTGTGTGTGTGTGTGTGTGTGTGTGTGTGTGTGTGTGTGTGTGTGTGTGTGTGTGTGTGTGTTGGATCATATCTTGTCTGGCTACCATTTTGATGTGTGTACCATACATGGCAGGTGACCACCTCTTGATGCCATTACTTTATATAGTGTGGTAATGGCATCTGCCTTACATGTAGCATGTGAAACCATTGTACCAGCCATGCCAGTAGTCTGTACAGATGTGTCTGGAACATCCAGATGTTTGGAACCTATTAGTGCTTTGTCTGCCTTAACAATGCCCATGTATGTGATATTGTTGCCAAATAGGCCACAGTGAGTGTACTGGCACAAATGGCAGCATCAGGTCTCATACCTGACTGAAACAAAATACAGCATCTGCTACCCTCACACTTGTCCAGGCTGGCAGGTGCAATACATGAGGAGTTCCTTGCCAAGCTTTTGCCACCCATCACAGTACTACACCAGGGTACATGAGTCCAGATGCCTGGTTTTACAAGTGAATTGTTCATGTCATGGGTCACATTACAGGTTGGGAAAAAGTATGGACTGACATATTGTGGTCTCATTCAGTATATATCAGAAAAAATAACATCTTAACATGTGTGTGTATACATTTTATATCTACTGTATAGCAGTAATGTTTCCCACATGTCCCTACCTTAGTCAGTTTGTCCAACATATTTTGCTGGTGTCTGTCCAGATGTCTTGCACTGACAGGTTGTGAGGTATGCTACAGGAGTATTACATTCTCTTCAGATAGGCCCCTGTGGTGACCACTGTGATGCAATACAATTAACACCCCCACAAGTGAACATGCACATAAAAAAATATGGCTATTAGTCATAGTAGTGTACATGGTAACTTGCATGCCCTCGACATGCATGGGGTATTGCCAAAGCAAAACTGAGCAATTCCTTACTCACCAGCTTTGGGCTGCTGGCCAATATGCAGACCAGAGTGACCTATGTAATTGTGGGAGAGAAGTATTGTCAGCAGACTCACATGTGCCCTTGGTAAAGGATGGAAGCAGCATGTCTGCACATTTACAGTACAACACCCAGTACTACACAATTTGCATTCCTTCACCATATATTTGCATTCCTGTGCATTAGAAATCTACATCCAAAACTGCAATCTGACCTGGAACATGCATGTTGATACTGTACAGATACAAGTATGTCTTATACAGTAGTCTACTAATCCCAACTGAGACCTTACCTGCATGCTCCTTGTCCATTGTGTGGGTACCACCCACCTCCAGCAAGTGGGACTTTGTACCCTGGTGTAGCACTGTGATGGGTGGCAAAAGCTTGGCAAGGAACTCCTCATTTGGTGTCAGTGGGGGCTGCATGGCTGAGCCCCCATCTGTGGTTGTGGTGTCCCTGGCCATGGCAGCAGCCCTTTGCCAGGCATGGCATATGAGGTTGGTGGCATGATGCCGCACCTGCTCATATGTGCAGTGTGTGTGTGCATTGGTGTGTACAGCAGTGTTTGGGAGTGTGTACACTCATGTGTGACAGTAGTATGAAAACTGTCACACCAACTATACCACCCATTGCCATACCTTACAGCAGCATGTGATGTCAATCATTATGCATGTATGTCAGAACCACAAGACACTATGAGCTCTGTGCCCCCTGTGAGAACTACCAAACACTGTACCATCAATAACTAGATGGGTGGGAGTGTCAAACTCAACACTGGCATGTGTGTGTGTGTGTGTGTGTGTGTGTGTGTGTGTGTGTGTGTGTGTGTGTGTGTGCATGTGTGTGTGAGCAGTATTCTCTGTGTGCCACCTCAGCACTATACTCTCTGTGTTTGTGGTACTCACAACGTTTGGTGTGCTCCACACAGTACACTTACCATTGTCCACTGTACAAGAGCTGCTGATATCAGCCACCATGTACTTACCTATATACACCCCTCAGCCCCAACAGCCATGTGGCACATGCAATGACTGTTATACAGACCTGTGTAGTGTGTACAGCTGCACCCTAGATATGACATAGTCAATGTGTTACCACACTGCCATACCCTGTGTAGAAAAGGACTGCAGGGCTACATCCTCCTGACAGACACCTACAACACAAACAGAATGCATTATGGAGACCACAGTCAGTCAGTGTTAACAGCAATAATGCATCATGGCTGGACAGCTACACACTGTGACGTGTAACCATTACACATGCTGGTTGACAACACTTTACACAGCATTACATTGATAAAAGTTTGAAAATTCACCCTGTGCATCAGAACCATGTTAGCAAGTCCCTGCATCGAAGGTATGGATGACAGGGATGTGACACAGGTGTCATCATATGCGCAGGGTGTGGTGTAGGTTTACCAGAGGCCTAGGCTGAGCCAATTGCTTGGCATCATGTGTGTGGGTTAGGGTTGTGTATTATATGGGCTGTGCAGAGGTGGTGTGTGTAAGTATCGATGTGCCCTAGCTGTGATGGTGATGTGTGTGTGTGTGTGTGTGTGTGTGTGTGTGTGTGTGTGTGTATGAATGCACACAGTTCTGCCATGTGACTGCGCTATACAGGGGTATGTTGGACAGCTGCAAAACATACATGGCAGGATGTACAGTTCACTGTGTCCAGCCATGGACACAGGAACTGGCCCTGCCAGGGGTTCCACTGGTACAACCAGACACAAGGTCAGATGGAGTAGTACTCCCTGATGATGACTCATGTCTGCTGGATCTGCGTCCCTGTTGGGACCAGCCAGGACCACATGCACATGGCCTGCTGCATTATGGTGTCTATGGTACCTTCCTTTAGCCATGCTGCTGGGACTGCCACTACGGGAGAGGGACCGAGATGTTGCATGGCCACGTAGACCTTCATCTGTACATGGTATTGTCCTATGTCCTTGTGGATGATGGAAAACTCCCACAACATGCTCCAACACAGACATCCCACAGGCGAGGACTTCCACCATCTCACCCAACTGTCTATCCATGACCTCAGCATAATAACGATAGCAGGAAGATTTCTCATCTGGACCCTGAGAGTCTGTCTGGTGTAATATTCCATATGTGCCTGCATGACGGTCTGAAACATGCATCTGGTGACAACTGTTGTGGCATTTCTGGCAAAACCATGACGGGCAGCAGTCCTCCTAGGACACCCCTGTCTGTCTGCCTTTGTGGGACCTCACCTGGTTTTCAGCTATGGCTGGTGCCTACAGCACACTTGCCGTAGTCATCACACTTTCCTGACCCATCCGACCACCCGCCAACTTTCACTCACCTATGGCCACTGGTGATGCGGCATGTGTAGACATTGTGACTGTGTGCAGGGATGGGGTGGACAAAAGTGGGATGGCAGCCAATGGCACAAATGCAGCCCCTGACAACCCTGCCTGTGCCTCACTATGCCTATCATCATTATCAGAGTCTGCAGAGACAGTGACATTAATTTCCATGTGGGAGGGACCCTGACCTCCATCGCCACCTGTGAGGGGAAGACATTAAATGTAATTTAATATCTGTACAGTATGGTTTATTTACACACACACACACACACACACACACACACACACACACACACACACACACACACACACACACACACACACACACACACAGTTACAGGTGAGGTGGCACAATGACATTACACAGACCTCACATTACCCAACAGTTGGCATGCATGACACATGATCCTCAACACCATGCATTGCAGCCATTCTTAAACATTGTTGCTAACAATCTACATCTCTGTGATGCATGAATTGTGTTAGTAGGTGACTTCCCTTCCCCTAGCACACACTGCACACATGTACACATTATTGCTGTGCACCTGTATAGCACACTGGCATCTACTATAGAACACACCTCACAACTGTACAAATCCTTGCTGAATGTGTATATGTCTGGCAGTTATGTTTGCTCTGTTCCTCACAGCCCCTATGTGTTTGTCTGACACATAACTGGGATGATATAAGGATTGATGTCACCAATTAATGACATACATTTGATTTGCACATGTGAACAGCAGCAGTGACTATATGAACTAGTAGCAGTGTGCAGGGCCACAGCACAATAGCTTGTGGGCACCTACATAGTTGTATGGCCTTAGCAATACCTGACATCTGTACATCTGCAGATAGGCCAGACAGAAAGTAGATAGGCAACAGGTTATGCATTAGGATGAATGTTTTGAAGGATAGAAGTCTGCAACTGAAATGTATGCCATTACCACATAACAGCAGTCCCAATGACATGGCCAAAAAACATGGTAGTCTACAGTTAATATAACAGTATAATATTAATATCCAATGGGAGATACATAAAACATACAGTGAAATGGCAAGAACAAGTTAGTGTAGTATTCGTAGTCCCAGCTTTGCATGCAGGGGTGCATGGTTCAAGTACTACAATAGGCAACCTAATTTGACATGGAAAAGCAGTGTTAAAAGTACTAGTGTAATAATACAATATGTGTTACATTATGTATGTCAACCAGTGCACTGTAGCTGGGGTAAAATGCAAGTATGAGTGCATATAACATGTGATACTACCCGTGTATAACAAAACAAAAACAAATAAAAGAATAAATTGCATATCACCCATGCATGCCCATTACTTTGACTGTAGTTTACAAGGCCATGGGATCAAGACTTGGGAGAGCTTGTTATTTTGTTGCAAGGCACAACACTTGCTGCTGGGGAGGGATAAGGACAATATTTTGAGGAGGTCCCTAGTTTGGGCCCATTGACCCCCATTTTGACAACCTTTGGACAGATTTGTTGCAGTAAGATGCTCCGAGTAAGGATCTGCAGTACAACTGCAATACATATATGTGATAATTTTCTAGAGTCAGTCTCTCATGTACCTCATAGGAAAGCTTTATTGCAACAAGTTGGGTATGTTCGCCATAAACAAACTTCCTATTATGGAGGTGCAGAAGTGACTTTAGACACTACTGATTTCTCAATTTTCCCATTGAAAGATGATGAATTTGTTAGTAGGAGAATGTCTGATAGTTCTGAAACTAAAGTGGTAGTGTTTAACACAGTAAGCAATTTGCAGGACTTGAGCTGTGCCACTATTTGGATGATGGACGGAGCATTCTTTGGCAAAGGTCTGAATATAAGGCAACTTTATTCTATTCACGGATTTGTGAAGTATGGCACTCATAGTCAGGCTATTCCATTATTGTATACATTCTTGTCTAAGAATTCCCTAAAATGTTACAATTACTTGTGGCATCGTGTTTTCCACTTGTTGTCAGATCATAACTTTGATGTAAGTGTGGGATTTGTGTTGTGCGACTTTGAAATTGCAGCCCTTAAAAGCATTAGACTAAACATTCCTAACGCAAAATCTAAGGGTTGCCTCTTCCATTTTTCTCAAAATGTTTGGCACAAGGTTCAAAGTTTAGGTTTAACTAGGCACTATAACACGTCTCAAACATTCCAATTCGCAGTCAAGAGTCTTGTCGCTCTATCATTCTTACAGGAGAACGAAGTGGAATCAACATTCGAATCTCTAAGGGAGGGCTTTCTGCAGGAGGGCCAAGAATTAGTAAAGTACTTCTCTGATTGGTATGTTCACAGTAGAGCACGAAAGTTTAGTATACAGAGCACTTCTAAACATCGATTCCCCCATTATTTCCTATAACATTGTGGAATGTTAATGAGCTGAATGAACTGTGTTTGCCGCGCACACAGAACACAGTTGAAGCTTGGCACAGGAGACTTAAGTGTTTCGTGGGGAACAGAAGTACAAACCTACATGCCATCATTACTTCTCTTGTTTTGTTTGTGTCTTTCGGCTTTTCCCGGTTAGGGGTCGCCACAGCGGAATTCCGGTCATCTAATGATTGGCAGTAGAGTTTTACGTGCTGGCTTGCCGGGCCTAATGCACAACCTTCAACGAAGGAATGCCCGTTCACGCATGTCGCCACACAGAAGACGCTCTAACTGAGAATCAAATGGGCAATGTCTAACTGTGAGGCAACAATGCTACCGCAACACCACCACCACAGTCCACCTTGTTAGCGAACAAAATAGGGTTGATGAACTATGTGCTAGATTTTCTACTGGTTATGTCCCATCTCCCAAAAAGAGAAAGCTGATAGAAAGGCATGAAAAGTTTCAGACTGTCATTTGTAACAGAAGCAAATATACGGCCGTTGACTTTGTCAAAGCTGTTGCTAAACTACTTAACGTGCAAATTACAGTAGTGGTGACATGTGAATACATATGGAAAAATGTTTGTGTTGCACATTTCTAGGTATATTGAGGGCAAATGGTAGTATTCCATGTGTATTCCACTGTAGGTTTACGTTGTTATGAGTTCTCGTTCTTTTGAACTTTCATTCAAGTGGTCTGTCGACCTTGTGGTCTTGTTCAAATGGGTGTCGATGTTCTGAACTGTCGAACATCTAATGTAGATCCATGTATATATATATATATATATATATATATATATATATATATATATATATATGTATATGTATACACACACACACACACACACACACACACACACACACACACACACACACACACACACACACACACACACACACACATATATACACACACACATGCACACACACACACACACACACACACACACACACACACACACACACACACACACACACACACACACACACAAACACAGCACTTAATAATTATACAGAATCTTTTCCCCTACTGTTGAATGACTGTACTGAATGATATGTTTGAAAAAACATCAAACAATTGCATAGTTCAAATGGTTTTGTAATAAATTGTTGTGGCTATGGTGTGCAGGGTCATGAGTTCAAAACTTGCAAGGGCTGATTATTTTGCTGCTGGGCAGAACAGTGGCTGATGGAGACAGGGTGATTAAGGCAGTTATATGCAGTTGTAAGCAGGTTTGCACAGATTTGTGCGATGGTAAGCAAAGCCAAAACATGGTTAAACAGGAAACTGCTTAATCTCTCTAGGCATCACTTAGCATCATGCAAACTCACTTACTGCTGCTTTCTGTTGCTTACTGTAGCTTACTCCTACTTACCCCCATGCTAATTTCTTTAAAAGAAAAGAAAAAAGGGGTGAAAGGACAGTAATGTAAAGGGGCATGCAGAGGGAAAAACAATATGAAAGATAGATAGGGATGTGCAGGACAGGTGTAGGGAAGGTCCATAGCTATCCATTTCTGATACAGCAACAGCTGTGCATTTGTACTGAATTTGGAGGTGAATTTAGACACTCAAACCCCTGAGAGAGGTGTGAGGACAACAGTAATATGTTGTTAAGACAATTAGACTGGATTACACGTGTCCAGTGGACACTTGTGTGAAATGGACAGCTATGTATATGGCGACAATTTTATTTTTTGGGAACAGATTGACCTTTTTTTTCAGGTGACAGTGGGATGTTGAGGAAGAGTAGTAGGTACATTTGGGGAGGTAAGTTGGGTAGGAAGACAGACAAGACAGGCAAGACAGCAGGCAGGGGTGGTATATGACACGTGGTTAAACACCTTGGAGGGGGATGGTGTTTGAGAATCGGATGCATACGAGACCTCAGTTAGATACAGTGTGACTGAGGTCCCCACCCATGGGAAGTCAACACTGCACATTCATGGCCCCAAAGATGGCTGTGCTGGGGGCTGAGCAGGAGGGGCAGGCTGACCCTCAAGTTGCACCACGCGGCCCTCAAGCTGACATTGCAGATCTCCAAACTCCCTTTGGAGGTCAGTACACACCAATCCCTGGACCTGATAATGAGTGACAATATCCTCTCCATGCCTGCTCCCAGGGGGGACGAGCCCTATCCCCTGAGGCAGTTCCATCAGAAGGTGGTGCAGGGCCAGTAGAGAGGGAGGTCTTGGGTTGGGTCCCAGATGTGCTGGGGCCCAGTGCTATGGCCAGCTGAGGCGGGACAGGTGGATCAGATGGGATTTGCCTTCCCAGATTTGCTATAGTGTTGAAGTTTTACAACATATGTTGGTTAGTGAAGAAGACACATTCCAGGATTAGTTATAACAGCATGCATAGGTGTTCCCATTAACCCAAAACAACAGATTTGAAACAGTTGCATAGCAAACAGAACGCATGCATATATGGAACCATAGTGGGCATTATAACAGCATGCAGGTTACATTGGTAGCAACAGGCCACCAATGATAGTATTTGAACCGGAAACATTTATAATCAAACAGTTAAATATTTGTATAACAATAGGACACATGTCCCAACAGTAGGTGTGGTGAAAAACATACCTGTTGATTTATGTGTTTCAATTATTGGTACAGATAGGGTGGGGGAGAGAGAGAAATGTCAATTATCAAATGTATAGGCTTCCATTGCTCACAACTTTAATACTCATTGCTCTACTCATTACTCTGCAGGTATTAGCTCACTTTACCTCGACCTATGGCCTTGGGTTAGGCAGTGGTATGTTTGTACGCAGTGTTATCATTATGGCCTTCTTACAGTTACTTTCTACATGTTCTTACTTGGCAGACCTGTGGAGGAATTGTCTGTTAACACCACATGACTGTTTCTACACAGATTCACAAAGTCAAAAGGTTACATATGTGCACCCATACTGTGTGCATTTGTGTGCTACTGCTATAGTCCACCTTGGTTTCTATCGGTCACCCTGGGTGATGGCAGCACTGACCTGGGTGATGGCAGCACTGACCACTAGCTGTGACAGTGTGACACTTGAGGCACATTTCTTGGTGGAGGATGGACTACTTGCTGTATGTACTTATCTTGCTGTCATTTGCAGCCTTGGGGTTGGACAGTGGGTGTTGTACACAAATGTATAATTACAGCCTTCTTCCAGCTGGTGTCCACATTTTCTTCCCTGGCAGACCTGTGGAGGAAATGTCTGTTAAGAATACTTGACTGTTTCTACACAGATTCACATATTCTTGGGTGAGATTTTTGCATACATCTTAATACCACTCCTGGGATTCGAACTGTGCCTGTTTCTGCAAAAGGTTCAAGAAGCTGTGTTTCATCACAATGAGCTATTAAGGAACTGTTGTTTCCTTTTCGGCTGTTTTCTCCCTAATACTCTCTTGTTTGGACTATCTGCCTTGTAATTCTGGCATTCATGCATGGCACATTGTTCTTATAACTGTGTATCCATACTTTGATAACTTACAGTATGGAAAACAAATGGTTAACACAGCAGTAATATTCTGGGATCAGATCTTGGTGCATGGAACATCTGTTATGATAAATACTTTGACAACTTACAGTATGGCAAACAAATGGTTAACACAACAGTAATATTCTGGGATCAGATATTGGCGCATGGAACATTTGTTATGATAACTCTGTGTTACAACTCCACAATCATTGTCAGATGAGCCTCAATTAATTAATGCTGTCAGAGCCATAATTGCACTTCTGAACTTGTACACATTTACTTCATACTTCTAGATTCCTCCATACACACAACAGTCTGGGGTTTTGTCTTTTATTGACAGTTACTGTAGCTTTTATTGATATATATCCCATGCATCACTATTACTCTGCAATGTGTCATTTATTCAGTCAAAGCAGTACACATTTCTAACTACTGGCAGGTGACATTCTACTCCTTTCTATTTATTTTCCCTGATTACTACAAACTAAATTTGTACTCATCAGCCTCATGACGCAGCCTTGACAACCGGCTGGCGTGTGCATCCATGTTCACAGCCCTCTCAACTGCAGCTGTAAAGGAGATAGAGAAACATTTATGCATATATGCATACCTATCCATCTCATACTTAGGCTGGACCTTGTTACACAATTAATTGATACTGATACTTACACACTGCTGGGACTTCCCATGTTTGAGCATCTTGGATCCACTGATCCAAGAGATCCCTCTTCCGATGCTTGTCAGCATAGAGCTGCCAGACCTGCTCACCAGTCCGAGGGATAACAGTAGCACTGGTGAGGTCATGTGCGAGACAGTCATAGGCCTCCACTTTGTACTGGGAGCTCTGGTAATGGTTCTGCATCAGTTTCTCTGCATGGTTTTTCACAAGGAGTCCAACCATGGCCCTGGACTCCTGGATGCCCCAGAGCTGCGTCTGGAAGCATGTGCCCTCTCCTACTCCTGTCATGGTACCTGCAGTGGTCAGCTACAACTGGTTATGGGCTGTATTCCCACCTCTGAGATCTAAATAGGGCTGATTACCCGCCCTTTGCTGTGATTGGATGATTTTGAAAATGCTGAGCTGAGCTAAGCGGCAGGCAAACTTGCTTAGCTAAGTTAGGCATTGCTTACAAGGGAAGATGCTAAACACTGCTTACCACTGCACAAATCCACTTAGCTAAACTAACTATTGCTCAGCATATATATTTAAGCGATGCTTACTCTGGCTAAGCATAGCTGGGCAGAATTTAGCACTGCTCAGCTTTCATTTTATGGACTATCAGGATTGTGGGGTTGATTTCTTCTTAATGATACATCTGTATTACACTGACAACTCACATTTGGACCTGGTACACTACCCTGATTAACAAATATATATTATTACTATGTATTTCATATACTTTTGGTGCTGTTTTCACAGATAAAATTGCATGGTTGGAATTGGGGCTCAAATTGTGAACCACTGCATTCTACATGAATGCTTTAACCACTATACTATTTCACTTGGGCTATTTTGGCAGTCTAGTTATATTTAGCTCACTCAAATATTTAAGCTACGCTTAAACTTTATTGGGGGGAAAAAACAGAACCTGTAATATTACTCTTACTAACTTAGGAAGCTACTAAGATACTTGCTTTTCTGTTAGCAAACATTTTGGGAGGGATATTACTTATGCAGCTCTAATGTATGTCACTGTTTAGTGACTTCATTTGTCAGACAGGAGGGGATTTTATGAGGTAAAAGGCCACACATATATGGGTCAACTGTGGACATTCTGCATACATCTGACCAGTTGGGAGCTATGTTGTGATGGGCTTTATTTATTTCATACACAGACACTATCTTATGATAACAGTGTCCACGGACACTGTACATGCTTTGGAATTGCCATATGGCAATTCTAGAGTGCAGAGGTGTGTGTACTCTGCGAGTAATGTTTGGACATGCCCCCTGCACTTGTACACAGAATCATGTCTATGTAGACAGTACAGCAGTGTGCCTTCATTAATATGCAAGGCACGCTGCTGCTCTACACAGGCATGATTGCTCTGTGCAGGAATAGCAGTATTCCTGCAAGGAACTTAATGAATCCTAGGATAGTGTTGTATCATTTAGCAATATTATGAACATTTTCACTGAAAATTCAGAATCATCTCATATTATTCCCAAACTTGTTTAAGATTCTTGGTTCATGTCCTCAGTTTGTAGGTAAAAGGGCAGTAACCTTAGAACATCTTGTTCGTATATGAATTGTTGGAGATTATATGTGCACTGTCAGTTTTGGGAAAATGTAAGAAAAACATTTGTTAAGAGTTAAATGATGAGAAAACAATTCTTGACAACCAGAATTTTAATTGTAACGCAATCATTATTGTGAATATTCCTTTGTAGTGTGCAAGCTGTGAGGTCTTATGTGTGGAAAGAGATACTAGAATGTTGTTGTAGTGTACGTATGAGCACAATTACAACATTTGAAGCAAAATGAACAATAGTATCCCACTGGTCTTTATAGGCACTCAGTGCAATGCACTGCTTTTCAAAGCATTATAGCTGCTGCTAGACTATGTTGAAATGGAATGGATAGGACCTTAACACCCTTTTAGAGAAAAACAAAATTCAGATAATTTGGCGACTCGCTTTGAATATAAGTCATGGCTCTATATCACATCAGCAAACTCTAAAAAGTGTGAACATTGATATACTGAGCTTCAAGGTCTGAAAGCTGAAAACAACGAAGGAACGGATCAGTGAATTTTTTCCCAGGGAAAAAATTTGCTGATCCAAAAAAAAAAAAAAGAGTATATATGCCCCCCACACCCCCCAACTTAAATATACCGACTATAAGATTGCACAACAGTGGAGAAAACAGCAAAGCCTGGAGAATGGCCCAGTGAAATTTTTCCCAGGGATCTGTTCCTTCGCTTTTTTCAGCTTTCGGACTTTGAAGTTCGATGTATCACTGTTCACTATTTTTAGCATTCACTAATGTGATATAGACCCAGGTCTCCCACCTGTTCTGAATGACAACATAGATATTAAAATATTTTAAAGCTTAAGCATATCCATCTATTTGTATATGCATCTGTGTATATATATATATATATATATATATATATATATATATATATATATATATATATATATAGATAGATAGATAGATATATGTAGGGCAATTGAAAAAGAACAGCTGGCTCATAGTTAATTTGTTTCTTGAGTGATACTGAAACAGACAGTGAAGTTCTGGTCTTTGTCTTTTCTGATATGACTCAAGACCTGCAAAAACTACAAGCAATGTTAATGACTCCCTGCTGGGTGAGGGAAGTATATCCGTATTTTTTCTCTATGAGTTGCTTAAACTTAAAAGTTGATGATCTCTGTTTTACCTGCTCCACTTTGTTTTCTGTTTTAAGAAATCTGCTTGGCCTGGTGTTTTTGTTCTATGTGGTAGACACTTAAATTCCCTAGGCTGCACATTTCACATTTTTTATCCACTGGTTAATTTGTTTATTGAGTGATAATTAAATACAGAGAGAATTTATGGGTCTTTATCTTTTCTTTTAAGACTCAAGACCTGCAAAAACTACAAGCACTTTTGGTGACTCCCGGATAGTTATTTTCCAACCCACCCTTGCATTCCTTGATTTACTTTTTAAATTTGGTGATTTTAAGCTGCCCATCCTCATCGTAACTTGAGTTTTATAAGTTCCTCCCTTTCTATACTACTGTTTATAGCTTGAATTATTTGTCTTTCCTTGTGCTTATTTTGAAAAAAAAGTGCATTGTGGTTCTCATTGTCTGTTCTACTGATTTACTTATTCTGAATTCATTGTCTAGCTAGCTGTTGGATAAAGTAGTATATTTTTACACTCTAGCAAGCACTTTTCTGTGTTTTTACTTCAAGAGGACAGTGGAGTTCACATCTTGTGGCAGTGGGTTGTAGCCTAGGCTTCATATTACGTTGTTGAACTTTCAAAAGTCCAACGCCATATGGTTGAACCCATACGTTCGAACTTTCAAAAGTTCAAAAACATCAAAAAAATAAAATAAAAAACAGAAAAAAAAACTACCTGATGGTTGTAATCAGGGAGGCAAGACTCCCTGCACCCCCCACACCCCCACTCTTTAAATATACCAATTCTGAGATCACACTACAGTGCAGAAAAGGGAAATCTTCCCTTTCCACACTGAATGGAAATCCCCATTGAAATGTTCGAACTTTCCAAATTTTAACATATGGGTTCGACAATATGGTATTTGAAATTGTTATGGTTCGACAACGTAATATGTATCCTGTAGCCTAGTCTGTATAGGTTGAGAAAACATAGTAGAGATTCCTGTATGTACTTGTTTTATTGTCTGGAGGCTTTATTAGTCAGCTTACCTTGTTTTTAGTGCCTTTATAAATTCTGTACAACTGAGTGGCTCTTGGCTCATTTTTACAAAGTGAAGTACTTTTATTGAATAATTTCAATTTTATAAGCTGCATAAAGGTATCCTGTTGTATCTGTATCTTTAACTTTGTTTGGGGTAACATTTCACTCCAGACACTCTTTTGTTATGTTTTTACACTAGGAGGACTAGAATTACTCATCTACTGGCAGTAGGTGTTTACCTGGTCTATCTGAGTTGGGAAGCACACAAAAGGGCTCTAAGTGCAGTCATTTTATTGGTCAGAGGGCTCATTACTTAGTTTTCTGCATTTCCAGTGCTGGTATAAATTCAGCTCATTTGCACAGAGCTTCTCGTTGTGCCAGTGTCCTGTACAGATGCAAATATCTGGAAATGTTGCTTATTTTCATTATACTATGAGAATTTGCCATTTTCATTACCTTATTATAGCACCCAGAACTGTTGCTGCTCAGAGAGCATCTGATTTGGCACTGTGCAGCATCAGTGGTTCGGTTAGCTGCAGATAACACCAAGTAAGCACCCTTCTGTTATCTGGTTACAAATACCCTCCACTCTTATCCTTTCAAGTGAACATTAAGACCTGCAACCATGCATGGGCACTTTCCTACTATCTCTGCAGCCAACTTGGCGGACATGGATATCGTGAGGCAATGTAACAATTGCTTTATATACATTGACAACCACTTAATTCTTGAACAGACAAATACAGTATATGAGAGATGTAGTTACTCATTGACAGTTGAGGCTAGACTCTCACATACAGAAACAAAAAGCCAGAAATATTACTCACTGCACCCACAAAGGACCACACACATAGAACCCACACATAGAACCCAACTATGCAGAAGTGCTCACATGTAACTTACCCAAACCTCAAAGGCCTGTCAGGTGCAGACTTCAGAAATTCTACATGTACACAAACAAAACAATTCCCATCACAACACATAAAACCACAACTTAGTGTGCCTCAACTACTAAACCCATAATGTGAAACACTCCACAACTCAATATTCTGGTCACAGGAGACCACATTGTGAGACACACTGATATTCCTCTCATCAGGCTGGATAAGGGGAAGATTACAGTTTGTTGCCTGTCAGGAGCCAGGATTTACCAGATTATGCATGCACTCAGGTCACTTACTCTTAAGTATCAGTACGACTCAGTCATAGTCCATATAGGCGTGAATGACCTGAGACATTCCTTGACTATATGAAGCGAGACATTGTCGAGCTCTCAGAATATATGTCACGTGCAGGTATGAGCCTAGCATTGAACAGCATACTACCATCTCCAAGGATGATACCACAATACCAGCAGAATATGATTGACTTTAACAATTGGCTTCGATACTTGTGTCATTCCAAAGGCGTCCAATACTTTTCAGTCTGGGAAGACATGGTTGGCAGGCCATGCTTCTTTACCAGCAGTAGTCTTCACCTGTCACCTCCAGGCTTTTGGATATAGGGCAAAATACTATCCACCCCTATAGTGCCTTTTTTAGGCATTGCCAAACAGACAAACCTTCTAACATAACAAAAGCTACTCAGAACAAGCTAAAGGTGCTACTACTCAATGGTAGGAGCCTCAACAAGAAACTGTCCTCCCTGGAAGCTATCCTCACCTTGGAGAATGCTGAGATTTGTGTAGTTACAGACACATGGTTCAAAGCCATGGAAAGCACTCCCATAGTTCATAGCTTTAATGTCTTTTATACAATCTGACCACCCACTGAACATGAAAGAGTAAAAGGCCGAGGTGTATATGTACATAAAGGAGAAGCACATCTCAAGGCTGGTCAAACAATACAACATGCTTCAGCTACTCCATGTGCAACTAATCATGGGAAAAATCCATTACCATATTCTTGCTAATTACAAATACCGTATCATGAACAAGGAAGCTCATACACCATGCCTAAAATTACCAAAATCACTCACTATCCAGCCCTATACCATACTCATGGGTGATTTTAACTACTCTTCCATTAATTGAGGAGCATACACAAGCACTAACATGCAGGCCCAAAGATTTCTTGACTTTGTAAATTCAATTTCCCTGGAGCAGTTAGCCTGCATTCACACTAGGAGAACACATAGCTCAATCTGGAACTCACAAATATGGGAGAGTGCTGCACCAATCCCCCAACCCCCTGTGTGATGCCCTCATTAGTAAGATCAGATCAGTTCTCAAACCAGTGTCCCCTGAAATAAAGGTAAAACTAGTCCCCCCCCCACCTAACCTCAAAAATGTTAAGAACTTCTCTAAGGTAAATTTTCTCCATTAAGGGATGGCATAGCTAGTTTCCAACCTCGCCCAAATCAAGAAAACACAGAAACCTATGCAGAGGCATACAAAAAAGCCTTGTATGATCATATAAACAATTGCAGGAAAACAGCAGTACCAGATCAAACCACACCCAGGTCAAACAGCCAAAACAAGACACCCTGGTGGACCCCTGGTGTTAATAGGTTGTAAAACATAAGAAATAAAGTCCTGTTGAGAAGTAATAGAGAATGTGTACAACAGAACAAAAATTCTCTCATTGGTCTAAACAAGCAAATCAGGAAATTAGACAAGTCTCTGAAAGCAGACTTTGAGGTAAAAATAGCCTCTAAAGCTAAGGATAACCATAAGGCATTTTTCAATTATGTCCACAGTCTTATGGGCAATATCCAACAATACATGTAATTAGTTGAAGATGGCATCACCTATATTCAGCTGGAAGAAATAGTAAATCTGATGACCAACAAATTCAGCTCAAATTTCACTTCCTAATCACCCCCAGTTCTCCCCCAAGAAATACCCTTCACCACTCCACTGCCAATTATCACCAAAGAAAAGGTTGCTACTGTGCCCTCTAAAGTAGAAACATGGCTTCAATGGGGCCTGGTGATATACCAGGTTGCCTTTTAAACAGCTTAAATAAGGACTTATTGGGCACATTAGGATCTCTGTTTAACCACAGCCTCCAGACTTGTTTTATCCTGATAGAGTGGAGGACAGCAACAGCCATCCCTCTGCATAAAAGGGGACTGACATGGGAAATTACAGAGCAGTAAGTGTAACTAGTCTTATATATATGTAAGGCCATAGAAAGAATAATTATGGACCTGATAAATAATGATATATGAAACCTCCAAACACTGGACCTGACCTAATTCGGCTTTGTCAAGAGTGGGTCATGCCTACTGAATCTGGTGGACTTCTTTGAGAAAGTCATTAAGACCATGGATGAGGGTAAAACAGTACATATTACCTCCCTTGACCTGTCCAAAGCATTTGACACAATTCCCCACTCGGGTATTAAAACTGGGCATAAATCCCTACATCACCAGATGGATAGGCAATTGGTTCACAGACAGGACACGTGATTAAAGTGGGTGAGTGCAGATCCAACAAGAGGACAGTCACAGGCAGTGTGTCACAAGCTTCAGTGCTGGGGCCACTCCTATTCAGAATATACTTCTCTAAAGTCAAGAGTAATGTGGAAGGCCTGTGGATGAGAAAGTTTGCCAATGACTGCAAACTTGGGGCAATCACTGAATCCTGCAATGATGTAGGTATCCTTCAGAAGGGTCTAGATCAGACAAATGATTGCTGCCAGAACCATGGCCTAAAACTAAATGTGCATTATCATACCCTTTTGGAAGTCAAATAGGCCTGCAAATTGCAACATCAATAACACACCCCTAAGAGTAGACTCAGAGGGGAGAGATCTAGGCACATAGATAGATAGTAGCCTGAACTTTGACCACCATGTGTCCACCGTGGTGAGGAAGTCCTTTTATGTAGCACAACTTATAAGTAAAGGTATGGCATCTGGATCCAAGGAAATTATAGTCCTGCTGTACTCAGCCCTCATTAGACCAATGATTAAGGGGACTATATTATAATCGCGAAAGCTAACTATCACGAATACAAGTTCATCGACACATAAATGTCGAAGAACTAATACAGCGAAGTACAAAAAAGCAAACTTCAGAATGCTGAACGATTCTTTCTTGGCCAGCAGGGTGATCATGGGGATGAGGAAATAAATCCTTTTCCCCACTGTAGTGCGGTCTCGGAGTTGGTATATTTAAGTAGGGGGGGGGTTGTGGAGGGTGCAGGGGGGCTTGCCCCCTGCAAAAATGTTAGAAAAAGTGTTTAACATTACGTTCTTCCATTAGGTTTACCTTACCTGTATGGCGCTGTTGCTTCCGGGAATGCGTTCGGCATTTTAATTTTCACTTTTTTTGTACTTCGCTGTATATGTTCTTCAACATTTATGTGTTGATGAACTTGTATTCATGAAAGGAAGCTTTTGCGATTATAATATAGACCCTAATTAAGTACAATGCACCATTTGGCAAGCACTTGACAAGGCAGTTACAGCAGCTGCAGCAACTTCAAAGGTGCCTCACAAAGAAAATATAGGATGTAAACATGAACTATGTGGATAGACTAAAAGCCCTATCCCTTTCTTTGGTCTCCTACCATCTATTAAGGAGTGACCTATGCCTGACCTACAAGGCACTCACAATTTCAGCCCTAATGGAGCTGCTACACATCCTTAAGTCAAAAAACATGGAGTTCACCTGATCTAGGGATATAAACATAGTCAGCAATTCAAACAAAACATGCTGGAAAGACAGATATGTGTCTCAGAGATTCACATTAAGCAGAGCCCTTCACTGGTCCTCTTCAAATGCAGTTTGGATCAATGGATGGGGAATCACACTTTTAGACCTGGGGTAGTGCCTATGTCCCTGCAAGATGCTCCATGCATAGGCACAAATCCAGGCCATCATCTTCCCCCTAGGAGCTATATATTGGGTAAATTGGGTTATATTGGCTAGGATTGCAAGGGCTCTTAATCTGTTAGCCTTGTAATCTCCTGTGAACCTATGAGCCTATGACCCAAATATTGATGTCCACAAGATCAACCAGTAAAAGCCAACTTGCAAATTGTGACACTAAGTTTAAGTATGGCATGGCTAGACTACAAAAAAGCATTTGATAGTATCCCACATTTATGGATAAAAGAGTGTCATTTGTTTTTTTATAAATGTACAAAAGGAACTTTTTTTTCAATCAGGAAAGCTGTAGCACCAAGAAAACAACAGTTTGGGACAGGAATGTGATATAAAAGAACTTGAGCAAGAGGGAGTGTATAAATATTGGGGAATTGATGAAGGATCAACTATAAAACATGAACAAATGTGAATAAAACTCAGTAAGGAATATTTTAGAAGACTTAAATTAATGCTAAAAACAGCATTGACATCCAGAAACAAAGTTCAAGCTATAAACCAGTTTTCTCTTCCTGTCCTAACTTACAATTTTGGAGAGATTGACTGGCCCCAAAAGGTGGTGGATAGTTTGGACAGGAAAACAAGAAGGATGCTTCATGCTAATCAAATGATTTATGAAAATCAGTGCATACCAAGACTATATATTCCCTGTTCTGAAGGAGTTATGTGCCTCATCCAAACTGACTACATGTATAGATCTGCAATAGAGTGACTGCATATATATTTGCTGACCTCACAAGGCCCAAACATAATGAAAGTTATGAGACATGAGGAGAATAAGTCAAAGATGGCTTCTCTGCTTAGTTTAGCACAAACATATCAGTGTCAAGGGGGAATGGAAATACAAATGGGGATGGAATAAGAATGTGCTAAAAAACAAAAGAAAGAATATAAGGTGACGGATCAGATAAGAAGGCAAGAAATGTAGAAAATGCATAAATATAGTTGCAAGTATAGAAAAAACTCTTGGAACAACCTCATGTTGATCAGGATCGGGCCCAGGAATGTTTAAGGAGAGGTGAATTTAAACCCAAAAGACAAAATGTTAACATTGGCAGCCTAAGATATTGGACTACATACACATTGGTTTACAAAGTCCAGTGAATATGTGGGAGAAACAGACAAATGTAGGTTTTGTAAAACAGAATTGGAAACAGTTGTACATCTTGTTGCTGGTTGTGATATACTGATCACAGAAGGACAGTATACTGGAAAGCATAATAATGTAGCAAGGCTGTTGCATTGGGGATTGTGCAAATACTATAATAATGAAGTAGCTGAAAAGCACTGATGCAAAACATCATAGAAAATGATGAAGATTATATCACATGGAATCATCCATTATCAACAGTTCAAAAAATAGATGCAAGAAATCTAGGTATAGTAGTCCATGAAAAGAAGACAAAAGTAGCATTGATTATTGAAATTGCTACATCCAGTGACTATAGTGTCTTTTGTACAGAGAGAGAGACACAAAGTTATAAAATTCCAGGATTTGCAGGCAGTAAAGATACCTATACAGTTCCAGTAGTAGTAGGAGCAACAGGTCTTATAGAAAAAAATTTACAATCATACTTACCTCACAGTAAGAGGTTCTTCTGTTCGATTCTCAGCTGGGCTTGGCAGTGCCTTCTGTGTGGAGTCTGCATGTCCCCCTGCGGTTGGGTAGCGTTCGAAAGACATGCGTGCGTAAATGGGTGTGCCTTTATTGAAGGTTGGGCGTCGAGCTGGCACCTCGGCGTTTTGTAAAAATCTACTGCCAGTCATTAGCGGACCAGAGTTCCGCTGTGGCGACCCCTTACCGGGAAAAGCCGAAAGACAAACAACAACAACTTAGATATGCTAGCAATACATGTAACTCTGTACGAATTATAGAAGGATTCATTACTGGGCACATTGTTGGTGCTGCAAAGAACACTTCTGTTGGACATCAAAGATTGAAACAACACTAATTTCATGAACTTTATTCATACTTTGATTTAGGAATGGGGTCTATTCCCATCATGGTAATAAAAACCCAAAAGATTTGGAGAAATTAAAAAAGAATGGAAAAGAAAACAAACCATATTAACATTTTTTCCATTTACATACATTATACATCACATGTGTTTTCCTTCTTCTAACTATCATCAGTCCAACATTTTCTTAATCAGGATTTACACATACTTACCATTCTAATGTTTTTGTGAGCAAGACCAATCAAGTCTGATGTTTCTTTTTTATTAACATTTACAAAAATGCTTTAAGCTATCATTCCTTACAGTCCTTGGCATTATCCATCCATCCATCCATCCATCCACAACCCCCTTTTCTCATTTTTTTTTTTTTTGTGTAAATGGGGATGGGATGTCACTTCACCAGTGACAATCATCTAGGGCCAAGGTTTACACCACCTGGTGGCTAGTCTTGTCACGGTAGTTGTCCTACACAACAAACTCACATGCACACTCACACCCTTTGGTCAAGTTAGACTGTCCATTCCACCTACTGCATGTCTTTGGGATGTGGGAGGAAATCAGAGCACCTGGAAGAAAATCATGCAAACACAGGGAAGATATGCAGACTCCATATAAAAGGTACTCCAGCCAAGAACCAAGCTGTGAAACCTCTTGCTGCGAGGTGACAATGCTATCCCCTGTGCCACTGTGTTAGTATGCTAATACTAACATGAATTGCTCCCACTGATTCCATTTATTTCTATGTAATTTGCTCCCTCCCTTTTCTAAGGCTTCCTCTTCCAGTTCTTTTATCTCTTTTAGAATATTCAGTACTTAAACTACAGCTGGTTTAGACTTTAATTTCCATTTTTTAGTAATTGCTTTTTGTCATCAAACAAAATTAAACTTAATAAGGCCTTAGTATAGCTAAGCAATTATCTAATTTTCTACCTTTCTAAACTAATACAGTTGCCAGTTAGATATGCCTCCAGCACTAACCCTTACATTCTCTCTCACACACACACACACACACACACACACACACACACACACACACACACATACACACACACACACACACACACACACATAAAATTTACGCTTAGTGCAAATTATAGTTGAAAATGGTCTGCTGACCAGATAATTTACTTGAATATCAGCTGGCTTAACAAGACAAAGAAGCAGCCAAATACTTGCTCAGAAACATCAGACATAATATATAAACAAACATAAATATCATTAGTTTAACTATAAGGAAAATGTAAGCCTGATATGACCTTTCACTATACATATTTATTGGTCATGCCTGAAAAAATGAGACAAGGTTGCACCTTCCATTACCAAGTTTTGCTGTGAAGCTGTGATATATATTAAGTACATGTCTCTTACCTGAGGTTCAATCATCCACGTTATGTTTTTTGGACGTTTCTCTTTATTCTTTCCCTTAAATATATATGCGGAGTACAAAGGTATTCTTCTCTCCCTGTCATATAAAGTGGCAAAGTATTGAGAAACGACTCCATTGTGTTTATAACTCTGGCAAATTCGAGCTGATTTTTGCCCTGACAGCCCCAGTGGTTCCTTTTGTTTGTAAAAGAACTTAGAACATTCATGAAAATCAAACTTCTTGTCATTATCAAGAACTTCTAAACTGCCTGGAGTAAAATATATGACTGTTAAAGTTAGAAGTATCAGCATGTACTGCATTCTTTCAATATAATTTTTGTTGCAGAAAAGATGAAATCAAACAGCAGGAAGAAATGTGCAATGCTGAAAGAAATGTATTATTCACATGTTAAAGAAATGGCGTTGTACTTTTATATAAGTGTGACCAAATAATTAGCATTTTTGTTGTTTTTCACTTCAACAAATGTCTGTTAAACAATATTATGAGAAGTGATAGTTTCATTTCTTTTAGCTACATTACAGGCTGTTATACCCTTCCTCTTTTCGAAGTTTTTGTCTAATGCTTAACATAGCAGCTAGTGACATTTAATGTAGAACAAAAATATATGTTGTAGTCACAGCACACAAATAGTAACCAAAGCTAAAGGAAGGATAACAGGAATGCAGTTCCTGAAGTTCCTTTACTTTTAACTGTTTCCGGTCTTTTTAATTATTTTTACTAGAAATTGTTATTTATTTATTTGTTTTCCATTTGTTAACCGGCAGTATCTGACTGAGCCGAAAAGGCCCTTTTTCAGCAGAGGCCTGGGGAGAAAAGCTCCACATAGAAAAATTACAGATACCTTTAGATATTTAGACATGATCAGTATACACACAAATTACAATAGACATGTTTTTACGGTTTACTATCATATTTTTGAATGGAACTCCATCGACTGCACTTTTGTCGAACACGGAAAATCGAAAATGGTAATGTCATACTCCAACAGCCAACCTAGGAACTGGTTTTAACTTGGGTCAAGATAGGTGTTCACTGCTATTGCCAAACTACAAACCTCTCCCCTATCTTGATCCATGTTAAAACTCATTCCTAGGTTGGCTTTTGGAGTTCATTACCGTTTTTGATTTTCCGTGTTCGACAAAAGTGCAGTCGACGGAGTTCCATTCGAAAATATGATAGTAAACCGTTTTTACAGTGGTATGCAGCACATCACCAGTTACAGAGGAGAGAACAAACAAGAAAATATTAATTTAAAAATAAAGGTAATTAATAGATTTGTAGTGTACAGCTGAAATTTGAGACATAGGTAGAATACATACATAGTACACAGGTACAGTACATACATTATACATTAGCCAGTGTTTGTGAGTAAGAGTGAAAACTGTTATCAAGTACTCCAGGTTTAGTATGTGTACCTTATCCACTTTCATTAGCCTTATACCATTATACAAAGCTTTCTAAAGCAAAATAATTAGGTCATCAACGAGCAGAGAGATGTTCAGCCTACAGTGTTTGTTTACAACAACTGACTTTATTATCAAACCAGACCATGCCAATCACGTAACAAGTCATCTCTGTACTTATGTCTGGGAGAGAATTGCTAAAGAGATGGACTATAAAAGACATGTGACAGGAAAATGAGATAAGCAGGGGCAATATGTTTAAGTAGGTAAGAGGAGTTATAACTATTTAATCTAAATTTGCTTGGAAAAATCTGCCTTATTCAAAATGTGTAATTATTCTGTATAACTTACTTTATCATTAATAATTAAAAAATATATTTTCCAATTAAAGCAAACTGAAGATATTAATACAGACAGAACTGTGTAAACAAACATGCTGTGATTAGTATAACCTTAATTTACAACATATTCCTACGGAAGGAATAGGGAGTTATTTTCATGAGGCAACCACTGTTTTCATAGCAAATCAGCTGGCTATTCAATACTCAGGTTTTGATGTTTCCGCGTACCTATATTTCTTTGCTATACAGTTCCCTATCAGTATCAGCAGAAAATATTGAGGTCTGGGTCAAAGAGCTGTATCAGGAAATGAAAGCAAAATCAATTTCAGTCCAAGTTTTGGCCGTAAATATTTAAGACAGTAAGCAATAATAAGTTGTAGCAAAGCTAATATGAGATCCATATATCAAAATAAGCAATGCAAGGCTATTGAGTAAAAAGAAATGCACATTTTAGATGTAGAAATGGAGGTAGTGTCATATGAATTTTTATATAACTGGATGTTGTAGCTTGACCTAGAGAAAATATCAAAAGGTCCTTGCTTGAGTCTAACAGGCATACCTTTACCATCCTTTTCATGACACTCCTGAAAGACTCAGAAAGATGAAGCTGTGTAGCTTAAAAAAAAAAAAAAATCTTACAAATAAAAACTAAGAATGTTCGTGGATATGGAAGGAGCATTAACTAGAGCCTGTAGCCATTATTTTAAAAGTTGGCAATAGTACATTACTGCATTCTGGCCACATATATCATTTGTTTTTGCAGTAAGAGCCTAGAAAACAAATGAAACTATATATTAATTATTAACAGCACCTTACCAGTATATACACCAGCTCTATGGTAGCACAACAATTGAGAAAAGTGAAAATACCCCACTGCAGTACAGCATCCTCTTTAATAATATAACTGCATGAATTTTTGACAAACCACAATTAAAAGCAGTTGAAGAAAAGCCACCCAATGAGCCCATCCTTATCAGATTGTAGGTATGCAAACCCCAGCAGTGAGTCCCTTCATGTCTCACCTCACCTCATCAGACTAGGCCAAAGGTAGTTTGACTTTGTCAGTCTTTGAAAGACAGACACAAGCTGTTGACAGTAGTCATGCTGACCACATGGCATTCCTTGACCTGGCCGAGCTCTTTGGCACCATACCCCATCCTAGTATAGTTAGCAAGCTTTATGCACTGAGAATAGTTAGCTGTTTGGTAAGATAGATATAAAATTGACTAAATTAGCTCACCTGAAAGCATACAGTTCTGGTTTGTGATTTATTGTGCACCTGTTTGTAAGAGAAAATTAACTTTGATTAATATTTTATTGGTTACCTATTATTTTTGCACTTTGTTAGAAGAAAGGTGTAGATTGTAGAAAGGAAGATTTTTTGTAATTTATATTTTGGGGGGAATTTAATAAAGCCTACACATTCTTTTTTACCATGTAGGCACCTTGTCATGTTGGTTACATCAATAAGCAGGTTTGCGATGCAGTAAGCACTGCTGAGTGGCGCTCATGCACGTACCAACACAAAAAGTTCTGTGACATGCAAATCACCTCATAAGCAGGTAAATCTCAGGCAAATGAAGAGGGCAGAGTGATCCATCAAGCAAGTAGGCAGACCTGCAGACCTCGTGTCAGTGTTCATAGTGTACATGGAAAAATTTTGTGTACAGGAATTTAGACAGACAAACGGGGCTGGAAAAATGTAGGCAGATGGACAGAAATGGCATAGCAAACACTGATATCAGTGAAACTACGCTCTGTGTGTCTCAAAAGTTACAGAAAATATGTTAAAATATTTTTTTTTTTGTTTAATAATCTGGGCAGGTTTGTGGGCATGCCGCAGTGCTCAAACATGCCTTATTAAAAAAAAAAAAAGTGGAAAAATCAAAATGAATATCATGAGACAGAAAAGTATTACAGGACCTTGCATGCAGTATCTACAATGGGGCATTGGTGCTTTTGCTAACATGGTAGGGCTTGGAAGCATGTACTTTCTAGGTTGTGAGCATGGATCCCAATGCAAATAAGGTGGAGTTACTGAATAGCATAATTGATAATCGTGTCAGCAGATCCCCTCCATGTAGGCAGAGAACCATGTTGGTGCCACACAGGAGGTAGCTGACATCAGAAGAGGGTGTGTCTACATGACTTCTTTGCTGATTGGAGCTTAGCTGTGCCTGTTTGCACAGCGTGCCACCATGCTGAGCGTGGAAGTCTGGGGGGGGGGGTCCACTGATTTTAAGCTTTGTTTACTTATGGAGTGCATGTTTCCGCATGTTTGCATGGTGCACCGCTGTGCTGAGTGTGGAAGTCTGGTGGGTGTGTTCCCTCACTGCTAAGCATTGTTTACCTATGGGGTACGTGTTTGCACTGCACACTGCATTGCTGAAAGTATCCAAAAGGCCAATGATGTATTAATTAGTTTTGACCCTTGTTTAACTTAAACTAGAGCCATTCAATGATGTTAATGATATACTAGGCAGGTGCAAGACATCATAGGTAGCCAATCAAGAAGGCTGCACCTACAGTGGAGTACTATAAAGTATGTAAAAATCCTACAATCTGATTTTTCCCCCATACTTTGCACCATTGGAGTACAGACCTGGGAATTTTATCTGAAAGAATGCTAGGGGCTGCTGCAGGTCTGCAACATCTGTATGCGCTAGATGCTAAACTCAGTGCTGTCACTGCTGTTGACAATAGGCATAGGCAGAGAAGGAGAAGAGTGTTTAGGCCCAGGGTAACCTTCCAGGGGCTACATGAGTGGGAGATTGTAGTGTGCTGCAGGGTGGACAGGGACATACTGCAGTAGCTCACTGAGCTCTGCCGCCCTCAACTCAGAGCAAGAGCTAATAGACGGGAACCTATCCCAGTGGAAACAAAGGTATGTGTCGCCCTTAGAATAATAGCCACAGGTACCTTACAAAGACCAACTGGGGACATGATGGGGATCTCACAGGCTTCAGCATCCAGGGTACTCCACCAGTTCCTGGATGCCATGCTACTGCATGCCAGTGAGCACGTTTATTTTTCCCTCACCCCTGAGGCGAGGGCCAACAATATGCAACACTTCTATGGTGTTGCCCACTACTCTGAGGTACTGAGTGCCATAGCTTGCATTCATGTACACATCAAGGCACCACCCGGTGAGGAGGGTAGAATCTACGTCAACCGCAATGGGTACCACTCCATCAACTGCCAGGTCTTGTGCAGTGCCCAGGGCATTATCATGAATGTGTGAGCTGGCAGCCAAGGGAGCTCACAGGATTTTTTGCAGGGGAGTGCAAACCTAAAGCCCTGCCCACACAGCCCCACCCCCTCTGCCCACATAGCCCCACCCCCTCTGCCCACATAGCCCCACCCACACAGCCATTCCAGTGTCCCATTACTTGGCCATTTCTCCCCATTTGTCATAGACACTGTTCAAATCTCTCAGCATGCATACTGTTTGATGCTTTACTTCTACAATGATTCCAGATATTTGGGTTTTATTTACAACTTTTATTCCAAATTTTATAGCACAAAGACTGATAGACATTTACTAAACCTAAACAAAGCAATAGTCTTACAATGAAAACAGACTTAGCATTAAAACTTTACCTTTGAAACCCACATTCACTGAAACAGCATTGAAACCCACATTCAAAGAAAATGCATCTGGCCAGTGGCAGGTTAAGTTTACCTTTGGGCTGTTTTCAAATCAAGCTCCTTGCACACATTTTTAGAACCATGCAAAAGTTCTTTGATTCACCTTCCTGACTATTAATTATATTATATAATTGAATTATGTCCCTTGTATAATACAGCACCACTTGTTAGATCGCGTTTTAAATTTATAGTTCTGAACATTTTTCCTTTAAGCAATGAAAAAATCATATGAACCAATAATGACAACCTGCCCAATTCAAAACATTTCAACCGTAAAGGGCCACTCAAACTTGTCATACAATCCACCAATATCAATCAATATGCAAGATCTCTGCAGAAGTAAACGTCATCTGAATAATTCCACATTAAAGAGATGTGAAACCAGTGAAGAGGTTGTTGCTAGAAAACTTTATATTTCAGTGTTTCATTTACAAATTCAGTGCCTGTTGCCCTTGAAGAATAAATTGCCTGTGCTACATTAAAATAAATGGTAAGCTGGTATATTGCAATAAGGAATGGGTGGCAAGCTGAAAAACAGGTTCATAGTTATTAGGGGTCTCATCCAAAGGAGGACATACTAAGAACTGCAGTACCATACCCCCTTAAAATACAAATGTACATGCTGTATGAATAGAACCTACAGCCCTTTGCATCAAGATGCAAGTATGCTACCTGCTGTGTTAACACTGCTTTCAAATTCTATACCACAATAATGATACCATTTGCTAAACAAAACAGTTGCACATTTTAAGCAGACTTAGCATGAGCAGCAGTAACCTTTGCTTCCCTAGAAGCTCACAATTCCTTGAAAATACACTTGAAAATAAATTCCACCTGTTAGATCTAACTAGGGCATTTCTCTCTCTCTCTGACTCTGTCACACACACACACCAACTTCTTAGTGCAAGAAATACATAAACAGATTTTTTTCAAAGTTACAACAACTGTAAACTCTGTGTGACCATGGTGTTTGTTTTTGACAGAAAGGTATAAAGGAACTCATGGCTATGCATATAGTTGAATCTCTCTGTACTGAACTACTCCCTACCGTGATGCTGCTTTAATAAATAGTGTTTGCATTCAGAAACTTTTACAGTTTTTATACTGAATTTTATAGCTACATGAATTAGAAAATAACCAGTTTCCTTTTCAGAGGCTAAGCTAAAAAGTCCACTCCTTACAAGCACTGCTTCCCCTGGAAAACATCTATATATGCATCATCACAGAGACCTAGTTCAAGACCGATGACAGCACTCCTTTAATGCAGGATTTCAATACCTGCCACAAGTTCAGGCCTACCACCTTAGATGAAAGGGTGATGGTATCTACATATTCTTAAAGAACAATTCATCTCCAGACTTGCTAGGTGAGATAAATGACGTGGAATTCCTCTACATCCAACTTAGCATTAACAAAACTCCTTACTGCGCCATACCTAACTATATGTCCCCTCTATGTACCCCATCAGTCCATATCTCCTACCTAACTAATATGGTGTCCCTATGCATTAAGCCAACACCATTATTCTAGGAGACTTCAATCAAGTTTTCTTCCAAAATTGCCATTTTGAGGAGGGATTATTAGGGGAGAGCAACATTTTGAGCCAAAACTGGGGACAATGGAGAGGTTTGGATATTCCCAATTCTACAAAGTGATTTGCACATACCTCTCAACCTCTTAATGCAGGAAATCTGGACAAGGACAAATATTGGGGGAACATACAAACACTACTAAAAATTGCTCTTGTATAAACTTAAGACAAGTGATAGAATAACAGGTCTTGCATTAGCATACATTTTTCTGAAGGTTATGACATCTGAAACTCAATGTCTGTCATTTAGTGACTTCATTCCTAAATTATTTGCTAGAAAATCACAAAATGTATGAGGAATAAACCAAAAATAAGAAGCAAATATCTATTCATTCTGAAAAAATATGGACAACTGAGAGATATAGTTCAACCGGGGCTGTCTGAGTTTGCTACCCTCCCCCCCTCACAAAATCATGGTTGAATGGAGCCTCCCCCTGTAGCCATTCCAATGTCTCATTCCTTGGTTATTTTGCCCCATTTACCATAAACACTGTAATGTGCATACTGCTTTACTTCTGCGATGATTTAGATTTCATTTGAAAGTTTTATTTTGCATTTTACAGCACAAACCCTAATAGATATATGTTAAGCAAAGCAATGCAGTCTCACAATGAAAATAGACTTAGCATTAAAACTTCTCTGCCCTTGAACCTCACATGCATTGAAACAGCATTGAAACCCACATTCAAAGAAAATACATTTTCTGCCAGTGGCAGATAAAGATTAACTTTGGGCTATTTTCAAAATCATAGGCCCCTTGAACATGAAACATACACATGCTCTTTGATACACCTTCCTGACTGCATTACATTATATTCCTTGTACAATATAGTACACTTGTTAGAGGGCATTTTAAATGTATTGTTTTGAGCATTTTTCCAGTAAACAATGAAACAAAATGCATACACCAAATGACAAAACAGCCCAATTCAGAACATTTCCATCATAAAAAGTCTACTCAACCTTCTATAGTCCACCAGTATCAGTAAATATGCACAATCTCTGAAGTAGTAAAATCCACATTAAAGAAATCTGTAACTAATAAAGAGGTTGCTGCTAACAAACAACTTTATATGTCATTGTTTCATCTACAATAAAGTGCATTTTGCCCTTGAAAAATAAATTGCCTATGTTGCATGTATTAAACAAATGATAAGCTAGTAATACCACAATAGGGAATGGATAGCAAACTGATAACAGGTTCATAGTTACTAGGTATCTTTGCCAAAAAGGACTGCAGCATCCACCCCTTTTATAACACAGTACAGTATCAGCAATGCATCTATCTACTGTGGGAGTAGAACTCACAACCTTGAGCATCAAAAGCAACATGTTGTGCTATTAACAATGCAAGCAGATTAAGCATAAGCAGCACTGAACTTTTTGTTCCCCTGCAGCTCTCAGCTCCTTGTAAAATCTACTCGACACTCAGCTGTATCTCTGAACTTTGCAGCACAAGAAATCTGGAAAAAGCCAAAATTTATTGGGGGGGGGGACAAAAGGCCAAAAACCAGGGACACATTTTAAACATTGCTTGTATAATGTTGGAAAGTTGCTAGAATAAAATGCTGCGTTACCACCATACATTTCACTGCCACATCTTGAACCCAGGGGACCCTGTGCAAAACAGAGCAACATACCACTATGCCAAATAAGCTGTTTTGTGAAAGAGGAAGATGGAAACTTAAATGGCTACCATCTAGTGAATCCAGTTCTCACCATAGCACAGCTGTCAACCTCTTAGCACAAAACACCTGAACAAAGCCAATAATGGGTGAATACAGCCCCCAAACATTCAGTGAGTTCAGTTCTCAATATAGCTCTCATCAACCTCTTAGCAAAAAACAACCGGACAAAGCTAGTAATGGGGGAATATAGCCCCAAACATTCAGTTCTTACCATAGCTCTCAACCTTAGCACAAAACCTGGATGAAGTCAATAATGGGGGAATACAGTCCCAAAATTAGTTACAAATTTCAAATAACCATCTTATACACTTAGAAAATTGCTAGAATAAAAGCTTTTGTGTTACCATGCACTTTCTGAAGAATATGAAGTCTGATATTCAAATGTGTGTCATTTTTAACATTTGTTAACCAGGAAAGTCTGACTTGGAACAAAAGCTAACTTTTAGTAGGTAAGGCACCCCAGCCAAGAATCAAACCAGAGAACATGTAGCTGTGAGGCAACAATGCTACCATTGCATCAATCCACGACTGGCTTTGCAAGGGCACAAAAATACAGAAACCACAGATTTTATGAAGAGCAGAAGCAACCAAGGTCAGTCTTTTCATATGGTAATCCATTAGCAGGAATTAAACATTAAAATGTCACCATTTAATGTCAAAGGCAATTAAAAGACTGCCAACTTACATATTCTTTTTCAGATATCTGTGGATGAACATGAAGACATTGTGTACCATCTCCTGAATGCTGGTCAACCCCTCAATTAAGGTATAAAGGAAAAAAAAAACGTTTCTCATTCTGACTCCTAGCAGCATCTGCTGCAGCTTATTTTATGTTTTTTCAACTGATTTTTTATTATCTTAAGTGTTTACTTTATTATAGGCAAAGTCTAAAATTTAATTTATTCTTCAGTTTATCGAACCTACCAGACACAGTAAGCCCAAAGGCCAAATGGCTTGTATGGATGCAGTTTATCACCATCCTCATAGTTACTGAAATTCTATTCAGTCTGTTTTAGTCATTTTTTTGCCATAGGCCCTTAAAATACAGATTTCTGTTCTAAAAAAGGAACTGCACGTTCTAGACAAAATGGCTTATCTCTGATGTAACTTTTCTACATTTTCTTGAAAAACAGAATTTGCTGAAAATAGTTATTAATTAACAGACCTGTACTAGCACATGATGTAGCTGGTAATAAGGTTTTATTCATTGCAGTACATACTGCTTTGAGAGTTCATTCTCTCACATAATCCATGTTGTTTTGCAATGAGCCCTATTGAAAGATGCCACAGAATTTCTCTTACAATGGAATGAGGTATGTAATATACAGCTACTTTTATATTTTATTTGAAGCAGGTACAATAAAAATGTGGAGCTAAGCAGAGTACCATGCCTACAAACAATTGTCTGTGCAATTTGTTTTTCAAGAAATATTTTCTTTTTTTTTTCTTTGAGCCAACTGATAAACTGATATTAAGGGCTACTAATATAAACACAATGAATCTCAGGCAAATGCATCATTCTGTAAACTAGCTCAACATTATATATTAATAATTCATGGGAGGTAAAGGGGAAGAAAAGTGTTTTGATAAAAAATAAAGAAAGACTATATTGTTAAGGGATGATCTGTCATTAGAAAATAATGAATGAGCAACTGTATGCAGAAGTAGTTTCATCTGTGTTAGACTATTTTGCAGTAATACATGAATGTGTATGGATACTTTTTGACGTGAAATGGTCTAAAGCTCATGCACATGGATTTTGACTACAGTGAATGCACTGTGAATGGTTGAGGAGTCTGCAGCCATCTGCAGTACTTTCACTCCTTTCTTAGCATGCTACAGATATGCTCAGTTAAGCTGATAAGGAAAATATTCAGATAAAACTAAATGGAGTCTTATGCATTACAGTTATCACAGTAACACAGTGTAATCTCTGCCCATCTGTTCTCATGTGACATACCTTGCCATTTCTGCTCACTAAAAACTTTATAGCCACTGCTTGTCAACCACATAGATGTATTTATGTAACAATACCTCACAAAAAAAGAAAAATATATATCAGTGATGCTGGAATGAAGGAAACTATAATACTCCGGTTTTATACTTACAAAAAATAGTTAAGGCAAGCACTGGCAATTATAATTATTATGTAATTGAAATTAGTTTTGCATTTTTTGTATGCACAATATAAATTAAATTAGAATGTATTCCTTTAATAAAACATGTCTATGACAAAGTATTTTTGGTTACACCAAACTTGCCAATAACAAGAAAAGCTACTGTAATGCCCTTGCTGGTTATCTAAGTTTGGTTATGGTATTGCCACACCCTAGGCAGTGTGGTTCTAAAACCTTGAACCATAGCTCTATTCATACTGTCTTTACTCTGGTACTGGCCCATCTAGTCATGGCAGTACCTGTTCAGGCACAAAGTAGCACTTCAAGCTGGTCTGGTAAAGAAACTAAAATCATACTCTATCTTCTGAAGGAGTCATATCTGTAAATGATCAAGTTGATCACTAAAGGCATTTTTTGGAAGAAAATAGATAGCTGGCAGGACTTGGATGAGTACCTGGAGACCCTCACAAGAATTACTGGTCAGTAGAATTGTGACAGGTACAATGACCAGAAGAAATGTATTAAGAACATCTGGCTGAGAGGGTAAACCAGGTAGTCAGGAAGACCAGAGTCCTATAGTGAGTATAAATATTTGGGGGGGGGGGCATATTTAACATGGGTAAAACATTTAAGGACATGACATTATCAGAGTATTTGATTGAAGAAAAATTTGCACCTGCATTAATTTATCTACACTGTTATTATAATGCTACAAAAACATAACATATACAGAAGTACATCAGCATAGACGTATGTAATGCTTATAAGATTACAATGACTGTACAAAGAAAAATGTAAGATGCATATTTGTAAGATAATATTATGCATATATATGTCAGAAAAGCACAGTTATACATTTGCATAAGTACTCTTAACAACTATGGCAGGATTCACGAAGGCTTGCACAGAGTCTAAGAGTAGTGTAAGACTCCATGCAGCCTTCGCGATCCAGGAACAGCCCTAAATCCCGTGTAAGAGACCAGCTAAAACGTCTCTTACATGGAGTGGGCGTGGATATGCTAATCACCTCACTTGCAGCCGAAAGGCATGCAAATGAGGTAGATTAGCGATCCAGGAAGCCCAAAGCAGCCCGTGTAAGAGCCGTTTTAGCTGCAGAAATGTACTCAGTTGACAACTGAGTACGTTTCTGCAAAAAACACAATGGAGCCATGTCAGCTCCAAATAAAGGGTGCATATGTGTCAGGCAGCATGCCAATGGCCAAATATTTGGCCATTGGCAAGGTACCCCAATGCAAATATGAAAATTAAATATTTTTTGTTTAAACGCAGCGCAGCCCCGCGCAAACTGGCTGCGCTGTACAAAACATAAAAATGAAGGTTATAAACCCACAAATGTGGGTTTTATGCAATACATGGATCTACAATGCAGGGACCAGCAGACCAAAAACAACATGGCCACCGTTTAGTGGTTGCTAAGGGGGGAAGCTGAGTCTAAGACATTTAACTAAGCATTGGTAGGCAATCTGATGTAAATGAGTGTTAGGATACTGAATTCCACTGTCACATAGCAAATGAGCACATTCTGAGTAGTGTAAGAGATGCATAAGGGGGAGGAATAGAGTAGGAGATAGGTGACATCACAGGGGGGAATGGTAGAAAGAAATGCAGTTCATTGGAGGTCAGTGTTACATCACAGATGTCAGACACATATCATGGAAAGAGGAGTGCCACAAGATAAGCATGGAAAAGTCAAGAAATGGAAGGTGTACATTGTTGCTTACACCAAAGTTTCTTGCTGGGCATGCATGCGCACGTGTGCGCACCATGAGGCGCGAGTAGAGCAGTGCGCGCGCATGTAAGGCAGACTGAGCATGTGGGAGCCTGTTGGCAGACTTGTAAGACTGTTTGCACTGGTGTGCGCGTGTTTTAACCTGAATAAGCGGATTCTGAACCGTGTAAGCCTGTGTGCATGCGTGTAAGCCACTGTGAGTGTGTTTCTGCTGGTATGCGCATTGCTCCCCCCTGAAGAAACAGAAAGGAAAAAGGAAGCAACAGAATTAGTAGGAAGATAGCAGGGAATACTGCTGGAGCTAGCAGATGAAAGCAATTAGAAGCAGGCAATTACACAGGCAGAATAGTAGCTCAGCCAAGCACTTAAAACTCTGCAAACAGCAGTGCAGGATGTTTCTCTCAAGAGACACTGCAAGACAGGAGTAAGCTATTAGAAGTGAAAACTGAAAAAGCTGAACTCAGAGCAGAAATGCTAGGGGCTGCCATAGCTGTCATAAGGAGACATAGGCTACTTGCTGAGGGTGGTGACAATGCAAATGGTGCCAGACAACCCACAGTGAGGAGACGGAGAAGAGTGTACAGGCCCAGGGTCACCTACCATGGGTTACATGAGCTGGAGATAGTAGAGTGCTATAGAGTGGACAGAGACCTCCTGCAGCAAATTGTCGAGCTGTGCAGGCCACGCCTCACACACAGAACCAACAGAGGGGAACCCATCCCAGTGGAAACTAAGGTATGTGTTGGCCTAAGAATACTAGCAACAGGTACCTTCCAGAGACCAAATGGTGATATGATGGGGATATCACAGGTATCAGTCTCCAAGGTACTGCACCAGTTCTTGGATGCCATGTCAGCACATGTCGGTGATCATGTATATTTCCCCAATGCCCGTGAGGTATTGGCCAGCAATATGCGTCTCTTCCAGCAAATAGTGGAATACCCTGAGGTAGTGGGTGTAATAGACTGCACGCACATAAGCATCAAAGCACCAGCTGGTGAGCGGGGTAGGGCCTAATTTAACCACAAGGCCTTCCCCTCCATCAACTGCCAGGTCATGTGTGATGCCCAGGGCATAATAATGAACGTGTGTGCTGGCTGCCCTGGGAGCTACCACGATTCCCATATCTGGCATTTGACGCAGCTGTACCAGACATTTGCCAATGGGGACATCCCACATGGACACCTAGTGGGGGATGCAGGTTATGCACTGGAGCCATGGCTGATGACACCCAACAGAAACACACACACCTGAACAGGAACGCCATAATGAGGCACACGCACAAACACGTAATGTAATAGAGCGTGTGTTTGGGCTGCTCAAGTCATGGTTCCAGTGTCTGGACACATCTGGTGGAGCCTTGCAGTACTCACCAACTACATGTACCCAAATTGTCATGGTATGTCCTATGCTACATAATATGATCTTGCAAAAACAGCTGCAGCAGGACCAACATAGGGCCGGGCCAAACAGCCCCCCACCATTGCCAAGGCCATCACAGGCAGAGCTGACTCGGAGGAGGAACAACCTCAGCCTGCCCCAGTAGGCAGAAGGAGGCGTGCCCAGTATGCCCTGGCCTTGGCAAAGAGGCAACGCATAGCACATACACTGGCTCAGTAGGAACCCTGAGAATGATACCCCTCTCTGACTTACTCATATAATAACAGGGATGCCTAAAATGACATAACCTGCTCTCAAACATGTACAGGGAGTGTAGTATGTGCATCCGACAGAGGCAGCCCTGCAGCACCACCCGAGGCATGAATGCCATGTGTTAAGCAATGTAACACCATGTAGTATATGCAGACTTGATGACCCTGACTAACATCCTACCCTCACCAAGCATGATGCCACAATATGACGATGAGATGATCAATTGCAATAATTGGCTGAAGTATTGCAGTTAGTCAAAGGGGATCTAATGTGTGGCAGACTGGGATGACATGCTGAGCATGACATGATGCTCCACCTGCTAGGGGTGGTGTGCATCTATCAGTCCAGGCCTTATGGATACTGGCAAAGGCTGCTGTTACCCACAGCGTGCCCTGAATAGGTAAGGCTCAAAACACAAACCCACCTCCATAGGTATCACAAGGTATAAGAACCTAGATGTAATACTACCCAATGCCAGAAGTCTAAACAGCAAGATGCATGCAGTCTAAACTCCCCCAGTATGGAGAATGTTGATATCTGTCCTGTAATAGAAAACTGGGTCAAGGCTCACAACAGCACCATAACACTACCAGGTTACACCTCATACTGTGCTGTACAGCCTCAAAACATGGAACAAGCTACAAAAGGAGGGTGACTAGCAATAATTGTCAAGGATAACCACACCGCCATGTTGGTACCACAACAAGAAGCAGCATGGACTAGCCATGGTCAAGTAAAAGTGGCTAAAACTGTCTCCCAGTTTATAGCCTGCTACAGACTACTGTCCTAACACCAGGAACTGCACCTGGCCTATGTTGGAATACATGAATATATCAAGCCCTCCAAACCACATTATATTGGGTGACTGAAAATACCCAGACATAGACTGGGAGCATTATACTAGCTCCAACACTGCAGGACAAAAGTTCCTAGAATCCATAAACCAAAATGCCCAGGAACAACGCACCACTCCCACAAGAGGGGTAAGCATACTGGATGTGATAATCAGCAACATGGGTACTGGATGGCAATATGAGAAGTGTATCCCTCACTGGTAAGACCAGACCATAGAGTAATCACACTGGATATACACATCCTGACCACAGTCCCTGGCCAGAAAACCACAGTGAAAAACATGTGTAAAGCAAAAGTTGCACTCCTCAAAACTGATGTGGAATCCATTAAAGGCCCTGTGCAGGTGCAGAATATGGGCCACACCTCAGAACCTGTTATACAGGCATTCCATGAACACTGCCAGGAATGCTTGGATTATGCAATCCCAAATAAAACCAAGACACAATGCCATACACGCAGGCATCTGGCATGGTGGACTCCAGCCATTACCAAACCATGCAAGAGAATGAGGAAGCTACTACTTGATAGAGCAAACATAAAAAGGGAAGTAATCACTGATCAGTAGTATGGCAATAAAATATTTCCATACATACAATCCACTAAGGCCAGCTACAACAAGTTGAATCTGTGAATCTTGAGGCAATGTTACACCTGCCCCAAGTACACAGACAACCCTCTACTCCCCCCACAAAATACAAATATATGTGAAAGATGCAACCATATATCCAAACCGGAGGCTGAGCTCCCTCAACTCAGTACTGTCAAAACTAGTCAGGAGGAGAAGGTAACCACACACACACCACAAACCCAGTCCCACATAGACCTATCACAACTGCAAACCAAAGACATAAACACAGAAAAACATTCCCGGAGGCCCTAATGACAAACACACCACACCAACAGAGGCCTCCAAAGCAGACACCCAAGCAACCACAACCTCCAAACATAGCACATGCAACACATAGTACACAAAGCTGGTGTGCCTAACAGTCACAGGCCAGAAGGAGAAACAGCATGCCTGATACAGTTGTAACAGGTAACTCCATAGACAGACACACTGCTGTCCCGCTCACCAGACTGAACAAGGGAAAGGGTACAGTAAGCTGCCTGTAGGCTGCTACAATACACCACATAACACAAGTACGCAGGTCACCCCAAAGCAAGTAGAAATATGATGCAGTCATTGCCCATGCTGGCGTGAATGACCTGAGATGTACCTCCCTGGACTACATGAAAAGAGACATAGATGAGCTCTCCAATTATGTAGTCCAGGCCGGTATGACACTGACCGTTTGCAGCATCCTACCCTCACCAAGAATGATGCCACAGTACAAACACAGAATGATCAGCTTTAACAAGTGGCACAATTACTGGTGTCAGTCCAAAGGGATCCAATGTCTGTCTGCTTGGGATGTCATGCTTGACAAGCCATGCTGCTGTTCCAGGGATGGCTTGCACCTGTTACCCCTGGGTGTCTGGATATTGGATAAGGCTTTTGCCACCTCCATAGAGCCTTTCGTAGGCAAGGCTGAAAAGACTAACCCACCACCCTAGAAAACATAAGTGGAAAGAAACATAAGGGTAATGCTGACCAATGCCAGATGTGTAAACCTCAGTATGCATGCTCCCGAGGCCCTCCCCAGTATGGAGAACATTGATGTCCGTGCAGTGACAAAAACCTGCAGCAACCCTCCTGACAGCACACCAGCACTACCAGGTTATACCTCATATCATGTGGTATGGCCCCAAAACCTGGACAAAAACATGAAAGGAGGGGGAGTATCCATACTCAGCACAGACACCCATATGTCCAGGTAACTGACAATGCATGAAGCATCGGAGACCACCCATGTGCAACTAACCATAAGCAAAACTGCTGTACAGTCTGTAGCATGCTACAGACCACACTCTCACACACAGGAACCCCACCCAGCCATCCTGAAGACACTGGACAGTATGAATGTCCCACCAAATACCAAACAAGGTACTCACAAATTACCACATAGGTGGTAAACCATTATGTATGGAAGGAGTAATCAGGGACCTAGGGACACATGTGGACAGTAACCTGTTATGTGACACTCACATTGCCAACATGGCTAGGAAGACTGTCTATATTGGACACCGTACCATGAAAGGATTCACATCTACGTCAACAGAGGTCATTGTGCCCCTGTACTGTTCTCTTATCAGACCCATAATCTAGTACAATGCCTCATTTGGGATGTACCTTACCTGACACCTGCAGCAGTTAGAAAGACCTCAAAGGTACCTCACCAAGAGGATAAAGGGTCTCAAATACATGTCATATGCTGCCTGGCTGTAGACACCCCAGCTGAATGCAGTCACATACTGCCTACACAGAGGCATTGTATGCCTGTTGTACAAGGCCATGTCCAACACAGGAGTAATGGACATGCTCCACCCCAGGAAACCCAAAGCCATCGGAGCTGTGAGAGTGAGAGATGTCAACCTCAACACATAGTGAAATAGGATGTGCTGGAGGGACAGATACATAACCCTGAGGCTCCCTACACCCTGGAACAGAATCCCACTCCATGTTAGGCAGAGCCCCTCACTGACACTCTTCAACAGGAATCTTGCCAAGTGGATGGATGATTGTAGATGTACACTGGGGGTCTTCACTGTGTCATGTCCAGACAGAGGCACAGTAAAGTAAATCATAAATGGCCATAATATTCACATAGCAAGGGGTGGCGAAAGCCACACACACTCTGGCTAGGCTTATAAATGCCCTAGGGTGGATAGCCTAGTATGAACCTATGAACCTATGAAGATACAAATTGTACAGGACACTAAGGATAATCACAAGGCTTTCTTAACTGATGGTAGGAACCTTGTTGAGAATTCACAGATATGCTCTGAATCACTCAAATATTACAAACAACATACCAAACACACACACATATTGCCAACATCCAACCTGACAGGTGCAGTGCAAACCCCCCCCCCAGAATGCAAAATATCTATCCCAGCAGAATGCTGGCCCCCTGACATTGCAGATGCTGAGGTAACAGCCAGCATCTACAAAGCAAAACACACAGCAGCAATGATATGTGATGGTGTCCTGGGCTGAGTCCAACATGGACTCCAAGAAGAATGGAATGCCAAATCACACTACTGCTCAATGTCAGCCTTACCACAGGATATGTACCCAAAGAGCAGTGTACAACAACAGTGGTCCTTCTCAACAAAGGTGTTGCCTGAATGGATACTGGGAGGGTGGCCTAATGGTTAAGGTGTTTTTTGCCTACACACACAGGGTGCAGGTTTGTGAGTCAAGGGGGGTAATTGGCTAGGCTTACAACGGCTTGCAAGGGCAGTTAGCTTAGTACTAACCTATAACCTATAAGAATCTTGACAAGCTTGGTCTGCACAGCTATGGAAAGGATCAGCATGTACCGCAGACATAAAGATATTGGGGACCTACTGACACTGGACCCAACCCAGTGTGGCTTTCTTAAGTGCAGATCCTGCCCCTTAAACATATTTGACTCTTTTGAAACAGTCATTAAGGTCATTGATGAGGGCAATGTGGTCCACACAGCGTAGCTGGACCTTGCAAAGGCTTCCATACAATACCCCACGTGTTCATTATAGATAAGCTCACCAGCTTAAATATAAACCCCTATATCAGTAGAGGGGTTGCAAACCAGACCAAGGACAGAACTGACATGGTCAGACATGCTGCAGCCATCAAAAGGGACACATAGAAACAGACAACTGGTGTCATAGCCATGTTAGCAAGCTAATTGCAGAAAAGTGTATAGTCAACCCCTGTGGATATACAGTAAGTGCCCACCAATTACCACATAGGTGTTAACCCATTAAGTACTTAACATGTAATGAGAGACCTGAGGACACAAGTTGATAGATATCCTGCATTGGACAAGCATGTGGCTGTAGTGGTTACAGAAACATACCATATACCCACCTAATCATGAAGGTTGTCAGATCTACATAAGGGGAGGTCATTGTGGCTCTGCAGTCATCCTTCATCAGCGTTACAATTGACTACAATAGCTCCTGTGGGATGTACCTCAGCAGACACCTCCATCAACTGTAAAGTCCCCAAAAGTACCTCACCAGGAGTATCAAAGAGCTTGAACAGATGCCATGTGTTGCCTGATTAAACAAACTGCAGCTCTACACACTGCCATACTGCCCACCCAGAGCCAAGCTGTGCCTGATGTATAAAGCCATGTCCAAGATGGAATCAATGAACATGCTTCACCTTGTACAATCTGAATGGCAGTGAGCTATGCACATGAGAGACCTGAACCGGAGCACTGACATACATAGGACAAGCTGTACTGAATGATCCATAACACAGAAGCCACCCCCACTCTTGAGTAAACTCCCAGTACAGGTTAGCCAGAGAGTCACTCATCGACTCTCCTCAAGAGGAACTGGGTATCACTGTTATGTCACGGGTAGACGCAGGCACAGTACACTACCCATGACATATGTCATGGCAAACTCCACTTACAATGTGTGTCGAAGGACGAACACACTCTCCGACTAGCATTAGAAATGGCCTAGGGCACATCACTACTGTTTGCCAATGTACACCTATGTTGTGGAATACACTACCAATGTTGGACAAGCCTGGTTTAAGTAGTTCATATCTGAACATAATGCAACATGGTCAGATGTGCACAACTGGCCCCTAACCAGGCTGTTGTGCTCACTATGAATATGTAAAACAGTGATAGGACTAAAGCCCAGGATATTGTCCACCACAGTGAAAGTACTGAACCAGTACACTATACAGTACTACAGTGTTAGGTCAGTATGAAAGGATGTTGACAACTGTATGCAAAGTATCCCATGCAAACCCTGCAGGCACAGTATAATCCATGTTGTGTTCAGACACAAAGCAGTTGGACAGTAACTACACAACATGACACACAACACACAACCATAAACGTGAGATATTGTTGAAGTTCACACTCATCCACAAATGTGGTGGGCTGCAGAGTTCAACAAATGGAAAGCTCACACTGGGCATGCTCGCACACTTTGATAAATGAGACATATGTCAGACAACATGCCATGGAAAGCCTGAACTGGGCATGCTCACACACTTAGGCCAAATCTCAGTTTAACAGTTGGCCACACATATCTGGTATTTGTACATGTTATTCCAGGAACCAAACACATTACAGCAATCTGCCCAGTGCACACAGTTAAATGACTACAGAGACATATGTGATATAGTGGATCCCTCTCATATTCAAACATCTTCCACAGATACACAAGTTGTTCATAGAAACAGGGAATGCTATGGCAATAAAGACCTGCAAACAGTCTATCAGCAACAAATATTGTGCATCTGACAATTAAACATATGGGTGTAGAGGCCAACACTAGGCTGTTTGCCCTAGGGAATGACAGCTTAGCCAGAGTGTGCTTGGCGTCTGCCTCCCCAGTACAGTAGGCTACTGTGCCACTGTAAAGTAGGTCACATAAGGCACCGTGTGAGGCTAGTGTGCTGTGCCTCTGTCAAGCAGGGACACAGTGGAGATCACAGGGGTTAAATTTGCTAAGCCACATCCATGTTGTTGGTGTGTGCTGGAAGAGGGTTGGTGAGGACCTCTAACAGTAAGTGGGTGTCAATAACAGACTGAGGGGAGCCTTATCTGCATTGTCTGGACAATTTCACTGTCAACACTTTGTCGTAATGATTATGAGGGATTGAAGTGTCATGCCAGTACTGTTCAGAGATGTCCTCCCTCTGTGGGCTACTGCTCTGCAATGTATTACCTCACTCTGTCTGTTGGACAGCTCATATATGGCTGGTGTACACCTGACAGGTGTCCTGTTGTGGAGCAGTCATGGGTATATTTGGGATAGCATGATCAATGCAAATCTTCCACATGCTCATAGAATGCAATTGTCAAGGATTATGCAGAGTGGCCTGTATACTCCCCCAGTCTGCTTTTGATAAATACACTTTGTTTGCAGTGACAACCTTGCCTGGGGGTGGGGATGAGATATGGATGTCCAGGGAAAGGTGGGTATGGTCAGATATCAACAATGGTGGTCTACCTCTGGTGTGGAACAGTGAGTACCCATGTTGCAGATGGTCAGGTGCAATATGTATTCCGCCTTGTGGTTGTGGTGAGTGGTTCTGCCATAGCACATGGACTCACAAATGATAGTGGCTGTAGGGTAATGTTGTAGAGGCCTGAGTAGTTTCCACACACAATATACCTGTACCTGACGTTAACAACTGCAATGGTGTATGTGAACACCTGCATATCTTGGCACTGTTCCCAGGGAAGCAAAGTGTGTGTCCTGGATGTGGGAGGGGTGGTCTGAACTGGTTGTGCTGTGTGTTACAGGTCCTGTGGTCACGAAGCATGGTATAGAACACAACCTGCCAGTGCGATGTATATATCTGACCCTGAAGTAGGTGGCTGCAAATGCATATATATGCTATCCCCCACCTGACAGGTAGTACTAGATGTACATACCTCTGTAGAAATAATGATGTCAGCACCCTATAAATACTGCAGGTGCAGAGCAGATGCCCAGTAATTCAGATAGTGCACTCTGCTAATGCGTCTCCTTCAAGTGTCATAATATAGTTAGGTAGGGGTTTGAATCCTGCAAATGCTGTGTGTGGATGAGCGGGTTTGGGGTGTGTGCAAGTCTGTGTGAGGGAAATGTCCCTTTTGGCAACTGTGAAAACACACTACAGGATGCATATTCCCCTTTCTAAACACTGATGATGTCAGCACCCTATAAGTACAGCAGGAGAAGGGAAACCTCCCAGTAATGCGAATAGTGCACTCTGCTAATGTGTCCGTCTCTAGTGTCATAACATAGTTAGGTAGGGGTTTGAATACTGCAAATGCTCAGTGTGTGTGGAGGGGGGTTAGTGTGTGTGCAATTCTGTATGAAAGAAATGTCCCTTTTGGCAACTAGGAGAACACACTACAGGATGCACATTCCTCTCTCTAAACACTGATGATGTCAGCACCCTATAAGTACAGCAGGAGAAGGAAACCCTCCCAGTAATGCGAATAGCGTGGTCCGCTAATGCGTCCATCTTGAGTGTCATAACATAGTTAGATAGGGATTTGAATCCTGCAAGTGTGTGTGTTTGGGTGAGGGGGGTTAGTGTGTGTGCAATTCTATGTGAGAGAAATGTCCCTTTTGGCAACTAGGAGAACACACTACAGGATGCACATTCCCCTTTCTAAACACTGATGATGTCAGCACCCTATAAGTACAGCAGGAGAAGAGAAACCTCCCAGTAATGTGAATAGCGCGCTCTGCTAATGCATCCATCTTGTGTTTTATAACATAGTTAGGTAGGGGTTTGAATCTTGCAAATGGCAAGTGTGTGTGTGTGTGTGTGTGTGGCGAGGGGTGGAAGTAGGGTGTGTGCAATTACATGTGTGAGAGAACTGACCCTTTTGCCAACCAGTACACACACCAGCTGCTGCATATACCAATCTCTACACAGAGATGATGTCAGCACCCTACAACTACAGCGGAAGAGGGCAAATCTCCCAGTAAAGCAAATAGCATGCTCTGCTACTGCGTCTCCCACTACTGTCATAGCACAGTTAGTTATGGCTTTGAATTCCACACATGCCACGTGTGTTTTTGTCACACAGAATGCCCATGTGTGTGGGTTGTTGTTCACAATAATGCATGACTGAGTCATATGTGTCCATGCCTCTGACTGACCTGTATGCTTGTGTTATGTGGTGGACCATAGTGCCCCACGGGCATATCACTGTGAACTTCACCTTGTCCAGCCTGGTGAGCGGGACCTCACTGTACCAGACAATACAGGTACCTAACACAACTGTAGCAGGTGTGTTGTCTAGCTGTACAGGCTGTGACTGTTTGGCACACAGGATTTGTGTGCTATGTGTTGCACGTGCTGTGTTCCGGCTTAACATATGCCTGTGTGCCAGCTGCAGAGGTGTCTGCTGCTCAGGCAGGATGCTATTCTGAGGCTCCATGAATGGCCCAGTGTGTTCATGTGTTTGGATTGCTGTCAGTGTAAGTCTACATCAGACTGGTATTGTAGTCACTGTAGCATTTCATGCCACCTGACAGGTTATGCCAGTACTGGGTTCAGAGTGCTTAGTCCCCAGTTTGGCTATGTGGTTGCATCTCATACATGTGTTGTACATCCATGTGTAGGGGAGAGGGTTGACTGTGTACCTGTGGCAGCTGTGACATTGCCACATGACCCACATATTCCACAACTGTACCATAGAGGTGACTGACAAGTGATCTTTGCACATGCTACCATAGTATTGTGATTGCCATGGTGATTAACAGCACATAGAGCCAATGGGGAACAAGGTACATAGGTTCATAGGTTCATAGGTTCATTGGTTCATACTAGGCTATCTGCCCTAGAGCATTTATAAGCCTAGCCAGAATGTGTTTGGCTTTCGCCACCCATTTTAAATTTATTTTGCTATTCCCTTTTTCGAGGTTAGTATACTGTGCCTCTGTCTAACAGTGACACAGAAGCGATACCCGGGGTAAACCTATGATCTCCCATCCACTCATCAAGATACCTTTTGAAGAGAGTCAATGAGGGACTCAGCCTAACCTGGACTGGGATTTTACTCCAGAGTGAAGGGAGCCTCTGGGTTATGAATCTGTCCCTCAAGCATGTCCTATTTATTTCAGTGCTGAGGTTCACATCTCACGAGCGCGTAGCTCAATGGAATTTGGATTTTCTGTGGTGCAGCATGTCCATTAATTCCAGGTTGGACATGGCTTTATACATCAGGCACAGATCGCCTCTGAACAGGCGGTATGCCACTGAGTAGAGCTGGAGTTTCTTTAACCGGGCAGCATATGGCATTTGTTTGAGCCCTTTGATCCTCTTGGTGAGGTACTTTTGGGGTCTTTCCAGTTGCTGCAGGTGTCTGGTGAGGTACATCCCAAAAGGGGCATTGTACTCAATTATGGGCCTGATGAGGCATGAGTAAAGAGGCACGATGACCTCCCCTGATCTAGATGTGAATCCCTTCATGATTGGGTGGGCTATATAAAATGTTTTTCTAACCACTTTGGCCACGTGGTTGTCAAATGAGAATTGCTATCAACTTGGGTCCCCAGGTCCCTAATTACTTCTTCTGTACTTAATGGATTACCACCTATGTGGCAACTTGTGGGCACTATGTTTTTTCCAAAGGGGATGACTATACACCTTTTGGAATTTAGCATGATGCCATGGCTCTGGCACCAGTTGTCTGTTTCTATGAGGCCCTTTTGGAGGATGCTTGTGTCGGCTGGAGAGTCGATTATGGCACCCAGTTTGCAGTCATCTGCGAAATTGGTCAGCCACAGTCCTTCCGTGTTGGCCTGTACCTCCGAGAAATATATACCGAACAAGAGCAGTCCCAGGACTGAGCCTTGTGGGACACCACTTGTAACTGGTTCGGAGTCTGACATGGCTCCAGCAATTCTAACCATGTGGGTTCTGTCCTTGAGCTAGTTTGCAATCCATCTAGTGACATAGGGGTTTATATTTATGCTGGTGAGCTTATCTATAATGCCCGAGTGGGGTATTGTATCGAAGGCTTTTGCGAGGTCCAGGTAGGCTGTGTGGACGACCTTCCCCTCGTCAATGGCCTTGGTGACTGTTTCAAAGAAATCAACCTGGTTTAAGAGGCAGAATCTGCCCTTAACAAAGCTAAACTGGGTAGGATCCAGGATACCTATGGAGGTGGGTTTGTCTTTTGAGCCTAGCCTAAAAAAGGCACTATGGGGGTAGCAAGAGCCTTTGCCAATATCCAAAAGCCCAGGGGTGACAGGTGCACGCTGTCCCTAGCGAAGCAGGTGGTTCAACAGAAGGTGAGTATGTGAGGGTGCAGTGCCTGTGATTAGTTAGCACTGGCATATATGACTGCTCACGTGGACAAATGCCAGGTAAGTCATATGCAATGTGTCACAGGCAACGTACATGTGAACGGAACAAACAGTGACGTTCTGTCAAGTGAGACATGGACATACATATAGTAAGCTATGCAGATGTCACTAGGAGTCCACAGAAGCTCTGTACCTCCGCATTGCAGGTGGGATCAGTGTTCCAGGGTAACTGCAAGCAAACGTGCATGCAAACAAAGCTACAGTAAGAAGGGCTGCATGTAGTCCATTGTACAACAAACAAGCTGTACCACTTTCAGTAGGTAACAGTTCAAATATGCAGGCACTATACACATGTACATGGAAATACACAGGTCAGATGGCTAGGGTCCAGTCTCAGTGCACACAAGTGTACAGACCATGTACCATCAGAATGTACAATAACTGGATGGAAACCCAGGTGCTCATACCTGCAGTAATACACATGTCAAATAACAGTCACTGAGCCTTCACTCAGTGGTTCCATACTTAGTGGGATGTATGCTACCTGGCCTGCCACCACAGTATCCCTGACATTTATGGGGACTCTCCCTCTTGTGACAGTTAGTGTTTTGTGTTGGGACTGTCTAGCATGGTATGAGGTGTGAGCTTGCAGTGCTAGGGTGCTCTTGTGTGTCGTGTACCAAACGTGTAGTACTGCACACATATCAACATCCTCAAACATCCGCATTGCAGAGTCCAGTGTGGGCAACATGCCACTTGCAGTTTACATGTCCATCATTGCGTATCAATACTTTCATTACCTTATCCCCTGTGCTACCTATGTATGTAGCCTTCTGTTGACATCCTTACCACCAGTATGCCAACATGTGCAGATGATACACTATGGTACTTACCATGGGTGTAGACAACAGTGCAAGACAATCATACCCTTACTGCATCAGGCATGCTGGGATATACCCACAATTATATCAGCACACAGTACTGTTAACAACATGATACTATTGCTACACATCTATGTAGTCACCCTGTGCATCAGCAACATGTTAACCTGTACCTGCACTGATGTTACAGATTGCAGGAGGTGGCACAGTTTCATCATATGCACAGGGTGTGAACTTAGTATGCCTGAGTCTGCCACTGATACCACCAATTGACATGTATGTGTATGTGTGTTGGTGAGGGACAGCAGTAGAAGGTGGGGCAATGTTGATGCAGTGTGTGCATGTATGCGGTAGCCCTAGGTGTTATCAATTCGCATGTGGGTATGGATGCACACAGTTCTACCTCATGGCTGCCATATACTGGTGTTTGTGTACAGCCACAGACTGTACCTGCCAGGTCATACAGATCAGTGTCTCTGGCCACAGACACGGTACTTGTGCCTTGCAGGAGTGCTACGGACCATATCTGCTACCAATCCAGACTCGGTACTGTCATCAGAAGCAGGTGTTCATTGACTGGACACAGATCCCTGTCAGGCCTGTCCAGAGCCACGTGCACGTGGTTTCCTGGGGCAGTCTGATGACAGCACAGACCCAGCATTGCTGGGGCTGCTGCTGGCACTATGGGGTGGCCGTGGCCCTGTTGCCATCTGCAACGACTGCCAGCTGCTGCTGTTGCTGTCATACGCCCACGTCGACGCCTCAACTGTCCACCATCGCCCTGGCTCATGGACATGTAGTTGTGGAACCAGTCTAATATGTCCCCACAACGTCTGTCTATGACATCGGTGAAATTACGGATGGCAGCCGCAATGTCACGCATACTGTCAGTCATGGCTGTGCGACATGCTGTCAGCTCCCTCAAACCCTGTCTAGTGTACCGTCCCATACATGACTGTGCCTGCATGACAGCCTGAAACATAGCTGAGGTTGTAAGACCTCTGTGGGCACATCTGACAGGGGCAGTACGCCCACGGATGCTCCCACGAGAACCCCTGGACATCTGTCTGTGCGGTACCATCTCAGGGCCATGCCCATGGCTGCTATGTGGGGTAGCATGTGCCACAGATACCACATTACCCTGGTCAATGCCCACTGTATCCTGTCCATCACCTAGGGACATTGGTGACAAAGGGTGTATTGGCAGGATAACTTTGCGCATTGATGGGGTTGACAGCTGTGTACTGTCAATTGGCTGACCAGTGATGGACCCTGGCATACCTTCCTGTGCCATTACACAGATGTCATCATTATCAGTACCCGTGGTACCTGATTCAGGTTCCCTGCTGCATGACACCAGAGCAGCACCAGAACCTGTGAGAGGGAAACAGGAAACACAGTTTACAATGTCTACACAATGTTACCAGTGATGCACACATGCACACATGCACAGGTGCACACATGCACAGGCGCACACATGCACATGTGCACACATGCACACATGCACAGGTGCACACATGCACACATGCACAGGTGCACATATGCACACATGCACACATGCACACATGCACAGCTGCACACATGCACACATGCACACAGTTGCACACTTGCACACTACTCAGTATGTGAGATATCAACACACAGACACAGACACACCTGCATGCATACACAGAGCACTACTCAGTGAGCCTAATATTACTATTACTAACAAGACTATTAAAGGTATTGTTAATACACACTCACAAGCATGGATAGGCTGCATTACTGTTACACCGGAGGGACCTGCAGAGGTGAGGAAATTAATGTCAGTGGGCACAACTATGCCATTGTTACTGTGTATGATACAGGTCAGTAGTACAACAGTCGCCTTTCACAGGTCAGCTGCTGATATTGAGAATATCACACTTGCACATTAAATACTATGATGACAGCTACAAACCAAGGACACACCTCTCACATGCATTAACTACCAGGGTACACAACAGTCGACTATACATATGGCATATTACCTGCACGCTCGTAGTCTTGCTGCTGTGTGGCTCCAGCCTCCATCATAATGCAGGTCTGCTGCTGTTGTTGTTGTTGGTGGGCTGGAGCCACAACACTTATGAGTAGTCCCTCCAGTCTGGTGAGTGGGGGATGTGTAGCCACCCCAAGACCTGTGGCAACCTGTTGCCTGTGGATATCTGATGCACGCTGACGGACATTTCTGATTAAATCACTGCAGTGATGTCGTACCTGCTCATATGTCCTATTATGCGTGCCTATGTCATTTACCCGACGGACCAGGTCTTGCCACAGTGCAGCCCTCTCCTGCTGATTCTGGCTGGTGCGGGAAAAGAGTATTGCATAATCCCGCACCAGGCTCTGGTGTATCTCCTCATCCTCAGCTGCAGAGTAAGCTGGATTGCGCTGGTGCGCCATGGTCCTGAAAAAGGAAATAACATGATATCAGCAAAATATGTCAGCAGAAACTGGCACACATGCTACACATGCTACTCGACTTTTGTGATACAACATATCTCACATATATCGCATCTGTCTATTGGTGGATACACATGTAAGTGTCCAGGTATCAGTGCTCAGCCAACAACTGTGCAACAGTACCTGGCACACTCCATACGACATACTATCAAACCCCAGCTGTCAGAGCACTGATTCAGGTCCAAAGCACCTCCTCACTCTGGGTGTTTGTATCATGGTACTGTATGGGGTACATCATCAACTACTGTGAGCTGACCACAAACTTATTGCCCTGGTTATACATATCCCACCTCCACCACCAGCACAAATGACTACAGTGAATAACATTTCAAATGCAAACTTTACACTTCGTAACACTGACATGGTATCTTTTAAGCCCACTGGGCCAGTGGAAGACACGAACCACAATGCTGACCCCTTCACAAATGATTTCTACGGACATCTCCGAGAATGCATGGAACATGCAATCCCATATAAGACCAAGACACTCTCCACAAAGGGACAGCATCCTGTCTGGTGGACCTCAGCCATAGACAGATTGTATAACAAAAGATGGAAGCTACTGCAAGACAGAGCATACTTCCATAAAGGGAAGGCATGTCTGATCAGCACTAGTAAGGAGCTGATTTCTCTCATACAAACATCCATGGGCAACTTTGAGAGGGAAATCAACAGGGACACTACAGATAACCACAAGGCCTTCTTCAGTTATGTTAGCAACCTGGTCAGAAACCCTCCAATATGCTCATAGTTAGTACACAACAACAAATAATTCACTGAACCCACAGATATTGGCAACATTGTGGCAGACAGGTTCACTGCAGGTTTCCCCCATCCCTCTCCCCAAAATAAGACATACTTATCCCAGATAACTGTAACCTCCCTGTCATCACAGATGTCCAGGTGACAGCCGCCCTCAGAAATGCAGAAAACACATGAATGGGACCTGATGGTATCCCCGGTTGCATGCTACATGAACTCCAACAGGAGCTAAACACACATATAGAAGTGCTATGTAACACTAGCCTGACTACAGAATATGTACCTGTACACTGGCATACAGCAGCAGTGGTTCCACTCCACGAAGGAGGCACCTCTACATACCAACACAATACAACACAATACAATACATTACAATACAATACAATATGCTATTGCCCCTGGGACTACAGCAGCATACTGTTCTGCTACCCTGACCATTGTGACACATGTGATGTGATGGTACCTGCTCCTGTCAAACAGTTACATAGGGTGACTCATATGGCATATTACCTATCTGACTAACATTCAGCAGGGGTATGTGTGACATGTACTCATGGGGAGTCTTGCTTCTTAACGCTGTGTGGTTTATTGCAGGGTTTGTCTTATCTGTGGGTAGGAACCTGTACCTCTGCCATGTGCTCTCTACTGCAGTGTCATGGATGACACACAGCAGTCATTTAGGTTGTGGATGGTGTGAGGTGTTACTACGGTTGTTGGACATCTGTCATGGGTGTGTCTTAAGTATGTAAATCCAGGAGTGGTAACCTCTATGTGGGTAGTATGTGTGTACTCTGTGGTGTTGTCAGTCACTGTGCATTGGCAATGTGTTTGAGTGCATTGTCACAGTGTTGTACATGTCACTGTGTCCTTCTCCATATCAGTAGCTGTCATGTGAGGTACATACCATTGCAGCCATTGTGTGGTGTGGAGGGGTACACTGACCCACATGTCCATAGCTGACACACCATGTCTGCTGACACATACCATGTGCAGGTATTCCAGGAATAGTGTGCCACTGTGAATATCATTGGGGGGAATATTGTGCACATTTATGACCCTGTTCACTGCCGAAACATGCAGTGGTGGGCACCCAATCACATATCTGGTGGTTACTGGTGTAGGTGATTTGAAATGGGGTATGGCACTCCAGTTTTGACACTGGTGTTCACTCCATGCCTTTGTCACCAGGCACCTGTTGCAATACATCTGTACACATGTGCCTCACTCAGAATATATATACATCTCTCTCTCTCTCTCTCTATATATATATATATATATATATATATATATATATATATATATATATATATATATATAGATATATCTATATGTATATATATATATATATATATATATATATATATATATATATATATGTCTGTATACATATACACATATATATATATATTTATGTACATATATTGCTATAGATATGGAGGGGGTGTGTGACAGAGAGGGGGTGAGAGTGACAGAGGGGGTGGGACAGGGGGAGTGTGAGATCGTCATATACAGTCATACCTGTAGATAGTCAGATCTGTCTGTCTATGTATATGTATCTACATATATCTATATGTGTATGTGTGCATTACATATATATGTTTGTACATATTCTATCTACATCTGTCTATGCATTCCTACATCCCTCTCTATGTATGTATACATATATGCATATTATATATATATATATATATATATATATATATATATATATATATATATATATACATACATATATTGACATACATAGGTATCCATATGATAGATAGGTATATCAACATGTTTGTTTACAAAACTGGATACACACACTAACATACTGCTAAACATACATAACTGTGAAACCTACTTTGCACATTGCACTACAACCTACATTCAACCTACATTGATATGTGCACATAGATGCCCTCACATACATATGTATGTACAGCCTTCACTGTTAGTTGCTGTATGTCCCCTGCCCTTTGCACATCTTCATATACATATGGATACAGACCAATGACACATATGGAGGGTTCACAGTATGTAGACTTTTATAGCATTACTTTACATTACCTGTGTTTGTCACAGCTGCTTGTGTTGCCGTCTGGTTTTGTGTCCTGCTGCTCCACTTGCCAGTTGTCAGCTTTCAAGTGGTTGTTGCTGACTGTTTTGTTTGTGTATGTTTATTTATTTATTTATTCTCTCTCTCTCTCTCTCTCTCTCTCTCTCTGTCTCTCCCTACCTCCACAGGGTGCAATGAAAGTATTGCATGTGTGGACTGGGAGTACAGCATGCTTTTGTAGGTATCTGCATATGTCCATGTGATGGCCTCTGCACCAATTGTTAGCCAGCATTTGCTAACTGCATGCAGCCAGTTGTGTACTGATTGCAGTTCTCACTGTGATTTCAGGACAGTGCTATAAAAAGGTATGTGAGATAGGCATAGCCCTTTCAGATTTTAAGGGCAGGGACCATGCTGGTATGCTGTGGACACTGTTCTGTGAGTGTAAAGGTTAGTATCTCTCTCATATTTCCGGCTGTGTTGTAGATTAACATTTCTCCTTTCATTTCTCCAATTTCCTGTACAAAGTGTGTATGTACACTGACACCTAAGACTACTACTACTGTTAATGCGGGTGTGTGTGCTTTCCTGTGGGATGTGGTGTAACTGGTGTATAGCAGTGGCTCTTTACATTCACTACTTGTATGCCTGCTAGGTGTCTTGACTGTAGTGTGTTGCTGTGGCTTTCCTATTTTCCATGTACATTCACACCTTGGAATTCTTGCTATATCTGCTAGGGTATTACTGCATGCAGTGTGGTCTGGCCATGGTGTGAGCCTTGACATCTATTAGGGTATTTGAGTATGCTGCTGAGCAGGCCTCAGAGACTCTCAGGTGCATCTTTTATCTGCCTCATGGAATAGTACATATCAGTGGGGTACACCCATTAAATTGTCTGGTATTCTGCAGTTGTGACTGTGGGATAGCATGTGCATATGTATTACTACACTATTTCTGCTGTGCAAGTGGTACATACTTTCAGTACTTCATAGTTACCATTGCAAGTGTTGTAACACCTTTCTGCCTACTGTTTGTACATTTCACAGGGAGTCTGTGGGGCATCCCTGTAACTCAGTCGCTGTTGCTATGTATAGGCTCTTAACTATTCAAATATGGCAGTGTCAGACCTCTCAACTGTACAGATATTTGCAGGTTGTCTACATTTTTGCCTCATATTTTGGTCAATATCTCATAAACAGCTCTTTCTGGCAAATCACTCTGGGCTCAAGTCAGACTATAGTGACAAACATTTAAGTTTCAGACTTCATACCCTTCCAAACATCCAACAAAATGCAGAATCTGTTACTCTCTGAAGTGTCTAAGTTTGTTGTAGCATTTTTTTGCCCTTTGCTCCACATTTTTTATTACCTGGTCCGGATGTGTTCCTGTAAGAGGTTGTGGTGTATGGGCATTGATTATCCTGCTGTGAGTATGTGTGTGGCTTGCAAGGTGCTACAGTGACATTATTAACTACTAGCTACCAACTAGCATGGCTGTTTCTGTTCACACACTACTATTCTAGAAATCCACTACATTTGACAGTAAATATACATGACATGCTTTGTGTACTACACATCCTATATTCTCTTTACATTAATTCCTACTATTACATGATACATTTATTGTAGCACAATGTTCTTATATAACAGTCATGGCTTAGTGGTAAGTCATACAGACTACTATTTCCAAGGTTCTGGGTTCAGGACTGACAGTGGGATTTTATTTTGCTTTAGAGCAGACTACAGGACTTGTCATTCAGAGTGACTAAGGCACTTTTAAGCAGTTGTAACCGGGTTAGCACTGGTTTGCGTGGAGCTCCCGCATGCGCACTGGTGTTCAGCTCTGCGCACACCCGCTTACAACCGCTTAAAAGTGCTTACTCTTGCGCACACCCATGCTATTTTCTTTGAAAGAAATGAAAATGGGGAGACAGGAAAGTGGTGAAAAAGGGGTCACAAAGAGGGTAAGACAGTAGGGAAACAAGCTTGGGTTTTGCAGGAGGGATGTAGGTAAGGCTCATAGCTGCCCATTTCTTCATCAGCAACAGCTGTGCATATGTTTGTAATTTGGTGTGACATTTGAAACCTTCCACCCCTGAGAGAGGTGTAAGGACAACAATAATACTTGTTGTACAGCCAATTGTAATTGACAGTTTCCATGTCCAGCAAACATGTGTGTGAAATGGGCAGCTATGTATGGGGTGTAATTTTTTGGGGGGTACAGAGTGCCCTTTTGTTTTTTGTTTTTTTTTTCAGATGAGAGTGGTATGTCAGGTACGGGAAGTCGGTATAGCTGGGGAGGTAGGTTGGGTAGGTTAACTGACAAGACAAACAAGACGCATACAGGGGCGGTGTATGACACATGTGGGGGGGTTACACAATTGACGGGGATGGATGTTTGGATATCTAGAGCCCATGAGCCCACAGATGGCAACAGTGGAACTGATATCTCCACCCATGGGCAGTTGCCACTGTGCCTTCACGGCCCAGGACGGGGCTGTGCTGGGGGCTGTGTAGGCCAGGCAGCAGGCATGCCTGTTAGTTGTGCCACCTGTGCCTCAAGCTGGTGTAGGGGCCCAAGAACAGCTTTCCGGATCTCCCTATGCACCACAGTCTGGGCACTATGGAGGGTGAGGGGATGTTCTCCTCCGGCCACACTTGCAGATGGGGGATGAGCCCCATCCCCTGCAGTGCTTCCACCCACAGGTGGCACAGGGCCACCGGAGGAGGGTCCGGACTGGGCACTACTGCCAGGTGCACTCGCCAGCTGAGGTGGGAGAGGTGGGTCCGCTGGAACCCGCCTTCCCTGTCGTCCTATGTTTTGCATTATGTCATGACAGTTTGGATTAGTAACATACAATACCAGTCACAATTAGTTGTAACAGCATGCATTAGTATTCCCATTAACCAAAGACCCAGATATTCAAACCATTGAATAGCAAGCATAACACATGCATATTTTGAACAGCAATACACAGTCCAACAACATGCAGGGTTGATTGATGGCAACAGGCCATCAGGTTTGGATGTATGAACAGGGCACATGCATCAACGTACATGCAAATATGTATGACCCAACAGGACAAATATCCAGGGGTGTTAATTGTGATTGCACATACCAATTTCACGTGGAATGGATTATATGTGGTTATAGGGTAGGGTGAAGAAAATGTAATTAACACCTTCAGATACTAATACATATGCTGTACATGTCTAATAGCTGCAGATATATACACACTACAGTTCTACCTACAGTTTTCTATGTGATAACTACTTCAAGTTGGTGATAGGAATGTTACTGCTACATCAATATATATTTTCATTTTTATTCATACACATTCATATCTGGCTCTGTTCAGCTACATCATCCTGCTACATTTGCTTTATATAGCTATAGACAACTGTGGATGTTTGGTATTTCAGACAACCATACTATCTGCATATTGCAGACTGAGAGCAACATATCCAGATTTTGGGATACACATTCCAGCTGCTGTGACATTTTCAACACATTTTGCAGTTTGGTTCTGCTTGTCACATTCATTTCATTCTGTACTGACTGCAGTATACTTTATTCAGGAGTTATTACTACTTTATTGGTGGATTCATACATCTTTCTCACACTCTCTCACTTATTTTATTTTTACAATTCAGGATGGTACTTAATTCTAGGCTTTATTGACATGTTTTACCTGTAGTTATTACAATGCTTTCCAACAGTCTCACTTCAGTCATGTTTCTGTATTTCAACAGGGATATATTTCACACGTGTTTTACTCAGCTTCTGCAGCTGTACTTTTCAGCCTGCTGCAGGCTATGTACTATTATATTACAGGTGGGACATCTTTATTTCAGACTTTATTTCAGACTTTTTCATTTTTCTGTTTGGATTACAGACTGCATCACACTTTTGTAATCAAGCAATACTTGCTAACCCTCTTACACTGTTACTTGCACATTTTATTACTTGCTAACTGTCATACTTTTATATTTATTTACAGTTACAGGTAGAGGATTACTGACCTGCCTGATGGTGCAACTGTACCAGCCTATCGCCATAGGTTCTATGGTTCGCAGAACAGACACCTGCAGCTGTAATATAAATAAAGTAATATTGGAATACACATCTCCATAATATCAGCTAGGTTAATTTCTTACATAAATAATTACATATAATTTACTCAGTAGTGGGGTGTTGGGCATTTGCCGGGCCTCCTGGATCCAACTGTTCAGTTGGTCCTGCTTCCATCTCTTCAGGTCCGCATGCTGGTGACGGACCTGTTCACCAGTCCTTGGTATCCCTGTGGCACTGGTAAGATCATGAGCCAACCGGTCTCACGCCTCAGCCCTATATGCTCCCCACAGGACCTGGCCCTGCATGAGGTGGGCCTCATGATTGCGGACAAGGAGCCAAACCATATATTTGGACTCCTCAATGCCCCACCTCTGTGCTCAAAAGCAACTACCCTCACCTACACCTGACATTCTGGCTGCAAGTTGGTTCTACAATTGGTTATGCTGAGTATTCCCGCCTATGGGGCTTATATATGCCATTTTTCCCGCACTTATCTGTGATTGGCCATTTTGGAATTGTATCAGCTTCACAAAACCTGCTTTGTCATGCTCCTCTTTCTATTCATTCCTATATATTTGCTATTACTGCATTTCTAAGTGCTGCTGTCACGGCTTAGTGGTTCAGTACCTTGACTATGGTGCATGGTATCCTGGGTTCGAACCTGGCCACTGCTTTTTATATTTTATGACTGTCTACACAGGCTAGGAGATGTGTCTGTGTAAAGGCAGTTTTGTTACAGCTTGCTCAATGTTGCCCGTCAGTTAGCTTGTTGGCACGGCGCGCAGCTCCGCGCAAACGGGGTACGCTGGTTTACGCATCATTTGGCTGTCAGCACGCATATTACGCTCATCTCAGCTAGGAGCACACAGTTTCAGTGTGTTAAACCACTACTCACCTACAGGCACTCATTTTACACCTGTTAAACCACTGCTCACCTATGGGCACTCATTTTGCACCTGTTAAACCACTGCTCACCTACGGGCAGATGCACTCAACTTGTTAAACTGTAGCTCAGCTATAGGCACATCTGGCATTTTTTATTATTTTATCTCACATTTCTTCAAACTAAATGGCCCATTTCATTACATTTTACATAAAATATAATTTTATATGTGTACATATATGTCAGGGACTTGTTTTGTGCTTATTTCACTAAAAATATAAATTGATATTGGAGGGGCTCGAACCATGACTGCCTGCTCTTCAGCCGACATCTCTACTGCTACGCTATTGCTTCTTGGCTTACTTTGCATATGTAGCTCTTATATGCTTTTCCACTGACTGCTAACTGTGGCTAAGCTATGGGCACACCCACGCAAATGAGCGCACTCACGGGCAAACATCTTTACAATTTAAAAAAAAATTTCTAACATGTTCATTTATATATTTTATGTTCATAGTCTGTGGGGGCATGTGTTGTGTTGTGTTTATTCACATTTCCATGGACTCTGTTGTGGGGGTTTACTTTCGGGACTTTTACTCTTCTGGGGGCATGTCCGTTTGCAGGGCTCGGCCTACGGACACGACCCCTACTGTCTTCCATGGACCGTGTAAGCCTTAGGTGTGATTCAGCATGCCCTCATGCATATGCATGACATGCTGATGTCACACCATTTAACTGCAGCCTCCGTGTAAGCCTTGTAACTCTTACACGGAGGCTTCGTGAATCCTGCCCCTAGTTTTCCATCTCTGTAGGCAGGAAGAAAAAATAAAAGAAAATGTTTGAATTTCCATACTTTAATTTATTGTAATGTTAAGTAAGGTACTACTAATATTAGAAGCAAACTTTTTTTTATGTATGCCATGAATTATTTACAAATGCATTAGTTGAATGACAAAGTCCTTTCTTTTCAAATATGTAATTGCACATACAACATGGCTGAAGTTAGTCAGATACCATATCCTCATCAGAATAGAGGTGGGGGAAGGGTAGGGGTGCAGCATTGTGAAGTACACATCCAGCACATGCTTCACAGAAATATAAACAATATTATTAGTTCTGCATACATTTTTAAATCAGCACCTTATATATTTAGAATTGAAAACTATTAAGTACACTTTTGAACATTTTAGGGAATGAACTTCCATAACTTGCAACATTGTTCTGTGACTGCACATTCATGCTGAAGTAAATTTATAGACTTAAATGTAAAGCATAAATATTTTAAGAAAACATTCCACCAAAGCTATCTACTTTTGTTTAATACTGACAGTAAATGGGAGATTAACAAATTATGAGAATGCAGATAGTATTGTTTGAATAAATGCATGGCTAAACAAATAAGGCAATGAATACACTTACTTAAAAATGAAAATGGCATACTTAGATATAAATGGCAAAAGTCAGAATTACAGATAAACAAGAATTGTTTCATTTCTTCTCATTACAACTGAGGCCACAGTATCCTATAACAGGAGACAGCAGGAGTGGCAACTATAGAGGTTGACCTAGACTTCTGGTAAGCTTGAATAAATGAATGCATACTAATACTGTGTTTAACTGATTTCAACAATATATATATATATATATATATATATATATATATATATATATATATGTATGTATATAGAGAGAGAGGAAATAATTAATAGAAAGTTATGGAGAATCATCTGAAGCAATATAATACTTTCAGTATTGAGACAGATGTGAATGCATAACTGCAGTATTTCTGTCTTTAACTTTATTGCTGTATTTAATTAATGTACTGATAGATCATGGTAAATGAAGAAATAGATTTCACAACTGCATTACTGCAAGCAAGAGTGTGACAGAGTTCTGTATACAAGTGAAGAAAAAAGGTCTATAAGCACAAAACTGAAAGATATTTGTAACTGAAGGAATGCACGCACACACACACACACACACACACACACACACACACACGCACACACACACACCTTACTCACTCTGACAAGCGTCCCTGTTATCTTCCATGAAGTCCTCAGCTAAAGTAAACCTATCATAGCTCTGTTTCACTGCTCGCTGATCTGACTCCATCTTCAGTCCTCCTCCTCGCAGCTAAGGTAAACCCATCGCAAACCTGAAACCGTCTGTTTCAGTTCCTGCTCACAAACCTGAAACTGTCCGTTTCAGTTCCCGCTCGGAAAACTGAAAATATGTGCACTGCGCGATGATGTCAGCACGCATCTGTGCCTGGACTTGAAGGGCGTTCTTAAAGAAGAACGCCCTAAAAATAAAATTTTTTTTTTTTTAATTTTAAACTAAAAGAAGATTAACTAGTCAGCCAATTCCAGGGGGGTGAAAGTGCACCCCCTTGCACCTGCCTGCGGGCTCCCTTGCTGGCAGCCCTGGCAGCAATCATGACTCCCATATCTGGCACACATCACAGCTGCACTGAATGTTTGCTAGGGGGAACATCCCACATGGCCATTTAGTGGGGGATGCTGGCTACGCACTGGAACTGTGGATGATGACACCCATCAAAAATACACACACACACTTGGAAGAATGCTATAATGAGGCACACACACAAACTAGGAACATCATAGAGCATGTGTTTGGGTTGCTGAAGTCATGGTTCTGGTGCCTCGATATATTTGGTGGAGCCCTGCAGTACTCTTCAGTCACACATAAACATATGATCACAGTATGTGCCATGCTACACAATATGATCCTGACAAAGAAGCTGCAGAAAGATTTGCAGAGGAAAAGGATACACAGCCTCCCCACCAGTGCCTAGGTTATCACAGCCGCAGTCATAAGAGGACTTGGAGGAGGAGCCCCCTGATGATGTCCCTGTAGGCAGATGTAGACATGCCCAGTACACCCTGGTATTGGCTAAGAAACAGCACATAGCACATTCATTGACAACCTAGGGCCCAAGGAACTGAAATCTTACTCATACTCACATACATATATTAAAATTGTTGATGCCAGGCAACCCACACCTATCCATGTCTTGGCTGAGTACTGCTTGCATCACAAAGAGTCAGCCATGAACTACAATTCTGTCAACTGCTGCATTCACAAGGTAAGTATCTAATCTACACACTAATTGTGAGCATTAGTATACTATGCTATCATATGTATGGATCTGCTGCTGTTATGCAAGGAAATATAGTGGGCTATTTGGACAGATGTAACTCCACATGGGACTACAGAAACCCAGTCCAGTAGTATGTGTTCCTTAAGATACACTGTGATGCCCCAACATTGGCCCAGTAATCAAGGAACCTCAATCCTTACCACTGGCAACAGCTAAGGGACGTACACACTGGGTATATGACAAGTACACACACAGTAAAGTGCAATTTTTGTTAAGAATACACAGAGATCACAGTCAGTCTGGGGCTGGTTTATCCCTCTTTCTCCAGATCTCCAATAAGACTCCCCACTGGCATAGCTATAGATTTGAGATCTCAACTTAGTGGTCAAGCCAAAATGTCTAGCACCCTCTCTGTCAAATGAGTGATTTGTGTCCCTGCCCAAGTAGCAGAAGCACACACACACTTTGAGATTTGATTTATATACAAACACACATACACACCTGGGAAAGGCTTGAAGGGGTTTACTAGCTATGCCCCCTTCTGCCCAGACTATAAATTAGTTATCACTGCCACCAACTACTCTTATCAGCTACTCTAGGCCCTTAATAATGGGTGTTTAATCATACTGCGTAATGTCACTATTCATCCAAATGATAGTTCTGACCAAGTGCCATACTATTAGGAGTGGTCTGCACAGTGTCACCAAATAGATGTGCAAGTACTCTAAGAACTTAAATATGTCTAACAAATAGCCACAATTAAAAGTTTTAAATATATTTAATAATAAATAATAAAAGAACAAGCCAATACTCAGTACACAAACACAGTTACTTCAGAGTTCAAAATCACAGGAAATATTTTAAAACAACATTGCAGGACAGTCTCAAATAAATGCAAAAAACATTATATTCCTTTCTATATCTAAAGAGATATTATGCCCTAAATCTTACTTACAGAGCAAGGCAAGTGCAGCTGGTGATGATGGTGGATGTTCTTTTTAGGTCCAAGACAAAATACAAAATGCACAGTCTCTCTCTGAGAGAGTTCTCAAATTAATGGGCCAGCTTGGATGACATAACTCTTTGTCATATTACTTCACTTCCCAGGTGTGATGGATGACAACCTATCCAGATAGAATGTTATAGATAATTCTATCATTTGTAAATATGAATGTTGAACTACAGACTTGTTTCTTAATTGAAAGGAAATACTATGAAATGTTGAAATACACGCTTGTGTTCTTAAATTAAAGAATATGCTGTGAAATGTTGAACCTAAAAAATGTAACAACATTGCCCTCTTCTGTAAAAAATGCTAAGTCAAGCATTTCATGTCTGTCCTTTGAAGTTAACATTACTTCATATCTGTCCTTTGAAGTTAAAGATTCTGAGTCATTCCGTCTGGGCTAGCACATTCTTTCTTATTGTTTTAACCAAGTGTTTGATTGCTAGATTTAAGCATGCAAATGTATTTTTATTGCTCTGGTTTCTGCCTAGGTGTAAAAGAATGTAGCTGCAGTTTCTGTTGGCCTGGGAACCCCAGGAAGTAGTGGAGAATGATGTAATGTTTATCAGAACTGCAATTTAAATTTAAACAAAGAGAACCAGAGATTATTAAGCATTGTTTGTCTTGACCATCCAGCTGACAGCACTGTCTTGCTCATATGTAAGTTATCTTAGACTTGTGTTTTCTTTTAGAAATAACTAGGAACTAGAAAAAATAGACTAAGTGTTTTTCTGTGATGTCAGAATTGTACTACTGAATTATTTTAAGTATTTCTCTGTGATCTCTGATCTCTTGACTAGCACTGTGTAGTAAAGTATTGTCTTGTGTTTTTATTATTTGTTTTTAAATATTTTAAAACCTTTTAACTGTGGCTGGTTTGGGGAGAGATAAGTTAAGCTCTAAGAGTACATTGCATGTATATAAGGATCCTGTACCAAGTCACTTTAATAAGCCTTGACATGTCAGCAGAGGAGTATGGAAAGCTGAAAAGGAGCCAGCTGGCGGAGATGTGCCAGGCTAGGGGACTGGTGCATGGAAACCTAACTAAGGCAGACCTGATTGCAGCCTTGGTTACAGCTGCATCAGAAAATAGCAATCAGGAGGACAATCAGTCTGGCAGTGGAGATATAATACCTTCGGAAAATGGATAGCTCATCCTTTATGCAGCGGACTTAAAAATCCAGCTGGAGCTAAAGAGACTTGAGTTGGACGCCAGGCATGTGGAATTAGAAGCAGCTGAGAGACTGAGGCATCTAGTGAGTGAGGAGAATGAGAAACTGCTACGCCTAGAAGTTGAGGAAAAAGAGAGGCAGAGGCAGTATGAGAAGGAGATGCTGACTCTTCACCAGAGTCATGCAGGTAATGGGGAAGGGAGTAACTGGACCCCAAAAGCACAAAAGGTCAGTAAATGTCTTCCGCAGCTTAAAAAGTGGGATAATTTTGATTGTTTCATTCATATGTTTGAGAGGGTATGCAAACAGTATGAAGTTGACCAAGGGCTCTGGGTGCAGTTCCTGACCCCTTTACTCCATGGTAAAGCTGTAACTGTTTTATCTAAAATGTCTGATGTTGCATGTTTTGATTATACTGCTGTAAAAAATTGTCTGTTAGAATTGTTTAAGCTAACACCTGAAACATATAGGATAACATTTCTTGAGCCTAGACACAAGGTAGATGAAAGCTGTGTGAATATGTTGCTGAAATGAGCACTTATTTCCATAGGTGGGTGAGTGGATGTCAGGTCACCACTTTTGAAGGGCTGGCAGACCATTTGGTGAGGGAACAATCCTTTAGCACTTTGCCTGAGGACATGAAGATATGGTTAGCTGATAGACAAGGTGCTACTTCAGATGAGTTGGAGAAGAAGGGAGACCTATACCTAGCAAGCAGGGCATCCCTGCACAGGAAGGGGGCCCCCAGTACTGATCATGGGTCTAAAGGAACCCATGGTGGGCAGCACAGACTGCCCCAACAGAATCTGCTAGTAGCAGGGGAAGCCACTAGTTCAGGTACATGTCCAGGAGCTAGGGTTAAATGTTTTTAATGCAACCAGTAGGGCCATGTGGCATACAAGTGTCCATGGAAGCAAGGTGGGGAACATAAGGTGAGAGAGCCAGTAAGAGGGAAAGACAAAATGCCAGTAGTAGGTTGTCTTGAGACAACAGGGGTATCAAACTACCATCTTGCAGATGTCCAGACAGGGAAGGATTTGTATGAGGCAGTACCATGTGCTTGTGTAGTTACACACGGTCAGGCTAGGAGACAAGCATGTGGGTCTGGTAGCCTGGGGGAGACCCAGACAGACTGCATAATTGCAGCCAAGACTGGTAAGGTGGCTACTTCAGGAAGGGAGCTACTCTGTAGCAGTGAGACTGAAGGTGAGCCACAGCTGCTTGTGGGTACTGATGTTTCCTTGGACAGAGTGACTGAAAAGGTAGAGGTGAGTAGTAGTACCCAGGCTGACAGTGAGGCACCACTTTCAGCGGATGCCAGACTCCCTGTAGAAGGGAAGCTGGGAAGGGTTACAAGGAGACAGTTGAGACAGGCTCAGCTCTCAGACCCTATATTGCAGGGCCTGAGGCAGGTAGCTAGAGTGGCACCTGATTATCAAGGAAAGGGGGAACCTGTATACTGGGACTAAGGCTTACTATACAGAGAGTAGACCCCTGAGGGAAGGCTAGAAGGTGAGAGAGTACAGCAGTTGGTAGTGCCAAGAGCCTACTGTCTGGCACTTCTAGCCATAGCCCATGATATTCCCTTTGCAGGTCATATGGGCATAAAACGTACAAAGAGGCATATTATGCATAACTTCTATTGGCCTGGAATTTCCAGAGATGTAACAGGGTACTGCAGAACCTGTGAGCAGTGTCAAAAGGTAGGCAAGGCAGCAGACAAGGTGAGAGCTCCTTTGATGCCTTTGCCTGTGATTGGGGAGCCATTTCAGGGGGGTAGCTGTGGATATTGTGGGTCCTCTGAATACTCCAAGTTCCACATGGAAAAAGAATATCCTAGTGGTAGTGGATTATGCTACACTATACCATGAGGCATTGGCTTTGTCCTCCATTGATGCAGAGAATGTGGCAAATGCTTTGTTAGAGATTTTCAGCAGGGTAGGTTTCCCAAAGGAAATACTGACTGACAGAGGTGCCGATTTCATGTCAGACCTGATAGTTTGTCTGTGGAAGTCTTGTGGGGTGAAGCACATGAAGACCACCCCCTACCATCCCCAGACTAATGGTCTTATCAAGAGGTTAAACTCTACCATCAAGTCCATGCTACAGGCATTTGCAGATCAGTTTAAGGGGGAGTGGGACAAATATTTGCCCCATCTGTTGTTTGCTTACATAGAGGTTCCGCAGGAATCCACAGTTTTTCACCCTTTGAGTTGCTGTATGGGCATAGGGTGAGGGTCCTCTAGATTTAATTTGAGATGAGTGGGAAGGTGAGTATGAGTGTCACAAGGAGTCTGTTCTGGCATATGTCCTAAACCTCAGGACAAGGCTCAGGGAACTCATAGGCTTGGCCCAGGAGAAACTGGCAGAAACTCTACAACAGAAAAAGGTGTGGTATGACAGGAATGCTCGAGCTGTAGAGTATGCTGTGGAGCAACAGGTAATGGTTGTCATTCCTGTCAGAAACAACAAGCTGCAAGCAGCTTGGGAGGATCCCTACAAGGTGGTAAGAAAGGTAAGTGATGTTAATTACATGGTGGAACTGCTAGGCAGACAGCAGGGGCATGAACTGTACCATGTTAACATGATGAAATCTTACCATGATAGGGAGGTCCTTGTGCTGAGCATTTGCAGTGGAATGCAGGAGGAGTCTGAGGGAGATCTGGGGACAGATCTCCTCAGTGAGGCCTGAACTGACACCTCAGTGGAAGGGGTAGCAATGTCCCAGCAGATATCTCCTACCCAGGTTTGAGAAATCCGAGCAGTGTTGCAGGAATTTGAGGACATGTTCACTGGGAAACCAGGGTGCACCCACCTGGGGCAGCACCAGGTGGATACAGGACCCCAAAGGCCTATTGGGAAGGCCCCTTATAGAGTGACTGAGAGAGTCAAAGAGTCTCTGAGGGAGGAGGTACAGGAGATGTTGGATCTAGGGGTGATTCAAGAGTCCAACAGTCCCTGGGCCTCCCCAGTGGTGCTGGTGCCAAAGAAGGATGGCAGCACCAGGTTCTGTGTGGACTACAGGACATTAAATAGTCACAACGAGACAGATGCTTACCCCATGCCTAGGACAGATGAGGCCCTAGAGCAGCTGGGTGGGGCTAGGTATCTTACAACCATTGATCTTACCAAGGGTTACTGGCAGGTGCCCTTGACTCCCAGTGCTAGACATAAGTCAGTCTTTGTGACTCCTTTTGTCCTGTATGAGTTCACAAAGATGCTATTTGGGATAAAGAATGTCCAATAACTTTCCAGAGGCTGGTAGATAATATCCTAGCAGGAGCAGGAGTGTTTGCCATTGGTTACATAGATGATATTGTCATCTACAGCCATTCCTGGCCAGAGCACCTTCAGCATGTCAGGGAGGTGCTGGATAGACTACAGAGGGCAGGGTTGACCATTAAGATGAGCAAATGTTAGCTGGGTATGGTAGAGGTCTCCTACCTAGGACATAGAGTGGGGAGTAGTAAGATGAGACCAGAACCTGCCCAAGTGGAAGCCATTCAGGCACGGCCTGCACCTGTTACTAAAAAGCAGGTGAGGGCATTTTTAAGGACAGCAGGGTACTACAGAAAGTTAGTCCCCAGTTATAGTACCATAGCTGCTCCCCTCACAGACCTGACTAGGAAGAACAGGCCAGATAAGGTAGTGCGGACCCCAGCATGTGAGCAGGCAATCCAGAAGCTTAAAGAGGCTTTGGAAGGACCCCCTGTGGTAGCCAGTCCAGATTACAGCAAATAATTTGTTGTGTAGGTGGATGCTTCAAGCCATGGGGTGGGGGCTGTACTTAGCCAGATTTCTTCAGTGGGGGAAGAGCACCCAGTGGTTTATCTCTGTCCTAGGCTCCAACCCAGGGAGGAAAGCTATGCAGCTGTAGAAAAGGAATGTCTAGCCATAGTGTGGGCATTGCAGAAACCGCAGCCTTATCTGTATGGAAGGAAATTCACTGCTGTGACAGATCACAACCCCCTAATATGGCTAAACAGAGCAAGTCAGCAACATGCCAAGTTGTTAAGATGGAGCATAGGGTTGCAAGCATATGATATGTCAGTGCAGCACCACAGTGGGAGTAGCAATGCCAGTGCAGATAGGCTTTCAAGACAGGGAATGGGGTAAGGTACACTCAGATAGACCCAACCTTCTCAAGCAGCGTTTCTCAAGGGTCACTTGGAAAAACTAGCTTGAGTTCTTGAGTTCTCTGGGGGGGGGATTTGAACACTGCCAGCCTAGCCTGATAGAATTTTATAGATAATTCTATCATTTGTAAATATGAATGTTGAACTATAGACTTGTTTTCTTAATTGGAAGGAAATACTGTGAAATGTTGAACTACAAGCTTGTTTTCTTAAATGAAAGAATATGCTGTGAAATGCTGAACCTAAAAAAATGTAACAACACTGCCCTCTGCTGTAAAGGAAGCTAAGACAAGCATTTCATGTCTGTCCTTTGAAGTTAACATTACTTCATGTCTGTCCTTTGAAGTTATAGATTCAGAGTCATTCCGTCTGGGATAGCACATTATTTCTGTTGTTTTAACCAAGAGTTAGATTGCTAGGTTTAAACATGCAAATTGATTTTATTGCTCTGATTTCTGCCTAGGTATAAAATAATGTAGATGCAGTTTCTGTTGGCCTGGGTACCCCAGGATGTTGTGAAGAATGATGTAATCTTTATCAGAATTGCAATTTTAATTTAAACAAAGAGAACCAGAGATTATTAAGAATTTTTTGTCTTGACCATCCAACTCACTTCACTGTCTTGCTCATATGTAAGTTATCTTAGACTTGTGTTTTCTTTTAGAAATAGCTAGGAACTAGAAATATTAGACTAAGTGTTTTTATATGATGTCAGAACTGTACTACTGAATTATTTTAAATATTTCTCTGTGATCTCTGAACTCTTGACTAGAACTGTGTAGTAGAAAGTACTGTCTTGTGTTTTTATTATTTATTATTAAATATTTTAAAACCTTTTAACTGTGGCTGGTTTGTGGAGAGATAAGTTAAGCTCTAAGAGTACATTGCATGTACATAAGAATCCTGTACCAAGTCACTCTAATAAGCCTTGACAGTTTAGTCACACTTACCAAGTGGATAATAATATTGCACAGTAATAATTGGACACCCTTTTAAGGGCCTTTGAGTAGCTAATAATTATTAGCTGGGTGGTGGCAGGGTACTACTGTATAGTCTGGGAAAAAGAGGCACAGCTGGAGAACCTACGCCAGCCTTCCCCAGAAGTGTCTGTGTGGTTCTATAAACTCTTATCTCAAAGTGTGTGTGCGTCAGCTACTTGGGCAGGGACACAAAGCACTGGTTGGACAGAGAGGTTGCTGGATATTTTAGCTTGCCCAGTTTGCTAAGATCTGGACCCTATAGCTGTGCCAGTGGGGAGTCTTCCTGGGGACCTGGAGAGCAAGGGAGTGACCAGCCCCAGACTGATTGTGATCTCTGTGTGCTCTTAAGGGAAATTGCTCTTTACTGTGTGTATTTGTTATCTTTTCCTCATATATGAGATGCCCTCTCTGGTGTTAGCAGTGAGGATTGAGGCTCCTTGTTTGCTGGGCCAGGGCACAGCCATCACACCAGGCTAAACAGAAACTAACAGAATTTAATATCTCTGTGTGAGAAATGCATATCTTTCATATCTTTAGAGCTGCTAAGAAGACATAAAGCAACAAAACAGCTCCACATCTCAAACCTAACAATACTTTATTTTTCAAGACAATACAAAAACTTCTAGCTCTAGACATTGTCAATGCATGTATGGACAGGGCATATTGTCCCTGCCCACAGTTTCACCTTTCTAACTGCAAGCAGCAACAAATGGCCATACTGGTAACTGTGCAATGGTTATGTACTTGCTGAGCATATAACTTGCTGCTGGATTCCAAACTGTTTTCTTCTACCAGGCCTGATGATGCCAGCCACCTTAAGACTACCAGCTGACAGTGTAGTGTCAGATGTAAGCTGTGGTAAATTTGATAAGTACTGCAATCTGTCATGTATGAGACTAGATAGGGTGGGGTTCTAATCTTACTCCAGCCCACTTGGTGTGTGTGTGTGTGTGTGTGTGTGTGTGTGTGTGTGTGTGTGTGTGTGTGTGTGTGTGTGTGTGTGTGTGTGTGTGTGTGTGTGTGTGTGTGCATTCCCCTGCAAAATAAGGGGCATGACCTCATGGGCTATCCACCTGCAGTGGTTATGTGCTTTTTGGGCCTGTAACTTGATGCTGGATTCCAAACTGCCTTCTTCTACAAGGCCTGATGATGTTGGCCACCTTAAGACTACCAGCTGACAGTGTAATATCAGATGTAAGCTATGGCACATGCGATAATACTGCAATTTTTCATGTATAAGACTAGATAGGGTGGGGCTCTAATCTCACTTCAGTACACTTTGTGTGTGTATTCCCCTGCAAAATAATGGCCATGCCCTCATGGGATATCCACCTGCAGTGGTTATGCATTTTTTGGGCCTGTAACTTGATGCTGGCTTCCAAACTGCCCTCTTCTACAGGCCCTGATGATGTCATCCACCTTAGGTATGCTGGCTGACAGTCTAACATCAGACATAAGCCTTGACACATGCAATAACTACTGGGAGCTATTATGTATAAGACAATAAGGCTAAATAGGTGGTCTAATCTCACTCTGACCAACTTGGTGCATGTGTATGTTCTTATAGCATGCTTATGATAACTTTTCTAACTTAGGCATAGGCAAGGTTTTGCATGATTTTATTTGTAGCAGGGGATGTGGCCTCCAAAATGACTGACCACAAGGCTTACTGATATCAACAAGCAATGTATGTTCTAAACTGATAATACTAGCAAACATGAGGTGTGTTGCACACATTGGGCACTGTGATCTGTACTGTGTACCACCACATAGATACGTCTTTTAATCTATGTACAGCCAACTGGCACTATGTGTGTGCCTTGATGTGTCCTGTATGCAGTGAGTGGTGGTGGTGTTGCCTGAATATGGCCATGTTTGTGTGTGAGGCTGTTGTACCATTATACATCATGTTATAGAGCCTTAAGACATGTGAACTTAACTAGCATAATGACCATACAGCCCTCACAATCAGACATCTGTATATCCCTCGGTACAGGATTATTTATTTATTTATTTATTTACATTTGTTTACCGGGTAATGTCCAACTGGGCTGGTGGCCCATTTTCAATGGAGACCCAGGGAGAAAAGCTCCACACATAAACAATACAGAACATAAAACAAAGAAAGAAACAATCTACATTACTATATTAACATATATCTACATTACTACATGAACTAAGAACATAAGAGCAAATATACTATGTGTATTGAAATTTTGCAAATATGATTCATTAGTAATTTTATTTGTAGAAAAAATTGCTTTAAAGAGTACTCCATTGAAAAGGAAGAGAAAATTATTAACTGATAACAAGCAGTGATCAGGCCTAGACTGTAGGGTATGCAACTTAGTTAAGAAAAATATTTTGCTTATGAAAAAAAACGATAGGAGAAAAAACTAACAAAGATGAACAGATCCAAAGCTGTGATGATGCAAATTGATAGGAGCTGTAATAGAGGAAATTTGTAAGGTATAGGTATAAAGAGCATAAGGGAGAGTGGTTATTCTGGTGGAGAACAAGAGCAGAGCCAGTGGCTTTTTAGATGTTCCTTTAATCTATTTTAAATGTTGAGAAACAAGGAGTGCATTGTAAGCTTAGTGGAAGAGCATTCCAGGACTTGGCCACTTTGTTTGAATAGAGGGAATTGCCATGGTAATTATGTGACAGTGTTATTTTGAGTAGTGGCCTATTGGAAGATCTAATGGGCCTATTCTTCACTTACAGTTGGAGTAAGGTTGAGATTGCTCGGCAGCTATGTGGATTGTGCGTGATTTTGTGAGCTAGGGTTAGTTGGTTTAAGGTTAATAGGTTAGGGAGTTCTAGCCCGTTGAGTTGAAAAAGAGCAGAGCAGTGATGGGTTTTATGGGGACGGTCAGTGGGAAACTTTGCAATTTTATTATAGCAGGATTCAAGATTGTGCAGGTCTGTCTGTTAGTAAAGATATGTAAGCAGTAAAGAAGTGTGGAAAGTAATTGTGACCTAGCAGTGGCAAGCCTGGCTTGATGAGTTAGGTATGGTCTGCCCTTTAGAGGGGACCTAGTTTGGAGTTGACTTTTTTGATGGTTTGAGAGATGTGAATATCAAATTTGAGATGGTCATCTATTGTGACACCTAGGTGTTTGGCCTGGTTTGAAGGTTCAATTTTGGTACAATTTGAGGAGTGGATGTATGGGGATGGGCAATTAGATTTGGTAGTTTTGTTTGAGAATATTATTCATTTTGTCTTATTTGGATTTAGAATGAGTTGATGGTTTGTTAAAAACGATTCTACTTCTAGAAAAGCTTTTTGTATTTTTTTCTATTAGTTTTTGTGGGGAAGGGGCGAAGCAGATAAGAGGAGTGTCATCAGCATATTGTATGGTAGTTGCTAGTTGGGTAGCTGTATTAAGTTTATTAGTAAATATGATAAACAAAAAGGGGGCCAAGTATAGATCCTTGAGGTACCCCAATGTTCACTGGTAGTAGAGGGGAGAGTTTGTTTTCCCATTTATCAGCTTGTTGATGGTTAGTGAGATAACTGAGAAACCAAGACAGGGCTGCTGGACTGAGGTTGTATGTAGCAAGTATGTTTAGATGTAGTTGGTGGGAGATGGTGTCAAAGGCTTTTGACATGTCTAGGAATATCATCAATACTAGTTGTCCACTGTTCATTAGGTGGTGAATGGTATTGGTGAAGGATAATAAGGCTGTGTTAGTACTATACTTGGGTCTAAAACCATTCTGGGAATCTGACAGAAGGTTGTTGGTGGGCAGGTGGTTTAGTAGTTGAAGTTGAATGCATTTTTCTAGGATTTGTGCTAATGGAGGGAGGATAGCTATGGGCTGGTAGTTAGAGATTTCTCTGGTGGGGCCACCCTTGTGGAGGGGGATGATGTGAGCAATTTTCCATAGACGGGGCACATATTGTTCGGAGATAGAATGATTGCTTGATATTGAGATAGGACATGAAATGGATGTGGCAGCAATTTTTAAGAATTAGTTGAGAAGTTGGTCAGCTGCTAGGCAGCAGGATTTTTCCTTGATTAGTAGCTTTTTAATGTAGGACGTTTGTATTTGTTTAAAGTATAGGGAGTTGGTGGAACTGGAGCCTAGTGAGGGGAGAGCAAGGGGCAGTTTTTTTTTGGTGGTAAGCAGGGAAGAGATGCAGTTAATGAACTGTAAGTTGAATTGTGAGGCTATGGGTGTGGTGGCATTAGTAGTGGAAGGAGGGGGAGTGCTGGGTTTACCAAGGTTGAAGAGCAGAATTACTGTTTGCCAGAACTTTTATAGGTTGTGAAGGAGCTTTTGTTGAACAGTTTGGAAATAGTGCTTTTTTTCACTGTTAATTTTTTTCTTAATTTTGTTTCGCAATTGCTGATACATGGTGAGGTTGGATATGTCTTTGTTGGACAGGTATAACGATTTGACTCTATCTCTTTGTTTAATGAGTTGTTTTATCTCATGGGAAAGCCATGGCAGTTGCTTGGCTTTAGTGCTTTTTTTTTCTGGTGGGGGCTAGGTTATATAGGATTTCCAGGAATTTTGTGTTAAACAATTCAACTGCAAAGTCTAGGTTTAGGTTTTTTAATGTGGACCAATCACAGGGTTGAAGTAATAGGTTGCGCAAGTCTGGTGAAAAATGTTTTGTACTTGAGATGATTCTAAAAGGATTGTAAGCTTGTGTGTGGATTCTTTTTCTGATTAGAAATGTAGGAGTATGATCACTAATACTGATGGAAAGGCAGCCGGCTTGGTCATTTAGGTTTGATTTGTTAGTGAATATCCAGTCCAGCAGTGACTCTTTTTTGGAGCTCTTGTTGGTGTGAGTGGGGCAGTGTATAAGTTGAAAAGAATTGTATAGATTAATGAAATTGGTAGGGCAGTCTGAGGAGAAGGTGAGCCAGTTGAGATTAAAGTCACTTAGGATGATGGCCTCTTGGTTGAATGAGTGGGCAGACCATGAGAGGAGAAGTTCTATGTTGGAGAGGTCATTTCCATGGGGGCAGATATGCAGATATTAGCACATATTGCCCCTGTTCAAGAGGGACTCAGCAGACGCAGTGTGTTGAGATGACGGTCACCCAGCCAATCATACAGATGGTGTATGCTGAGGTGCACTGAGTTGCTCTGTGTGCTATTAGGGAGGGCCTGTTTCAAGGGTGTGTTTATGTGTGCTAGACAAATCTCTCCCACAAGCATGCAGTACGTACATCACATAGTAGGTTAATGTCCATAGAGTTAGTCAGCCATCTACTATACTTCCTACAGATAGGCAGCATATGAACTCCAGCAGGGTCACACCTTGCCCTGTATGCAAAGCACATATCACCTCTAAGTAGAGTATATGCCACAGGTGGCAATGTCACCCATTGCAGACAAACAGCAGTGAGCACATACTGAAAATGTATAGTGGCCTTGTGAGGGACCATGCTGTTGTGTGCAAGTGCCAGTACAGGTAAGGTATGTGAACAAATGACCATTGGAGTTAGATATTGGCATGCTGAGGGAAGAGTATGTGGAGGCTATGAGTGAGTCACCTACTGGTGACTGTGGCCTCAGCTACGCCATATTACTCCTGCCATACCACTGTAGAGACATAGTAATCTAAGGCACATTAGGTGTACACCTGTGTGGCCAGGTTTGTGTGCCCACTTTTCAACCATGGGTATGTACCTCACATGTTTGGACTGATGTGCTACTAACTGAAGACATAGGTCTACCTGATGGTAAGGATACTATACATGTATTTGCTCGGTAATTATGGCTATTAGTATATCACCAGGCATGTGTTTGCAATACCCTATTGCAGGATACTGACATAACACAGACACTCTATGAGTACTAAGAATTATCAGGCAGCAGCCAACATTGTTAGCCACAGTCATTCAGTGCTCATGTGTACTGTGGTGACATACCGTTGAAGCAGTAGAGGACCCAGGAGTGCTCCCTGTTGAGCACTACTGCTTACAGATCAGCTATTGGAATCAGTTGTCCATATGTTGCACATGTCTGCCATCAATGGGCCACATAGTGAGTCCTACAATGACATTATGGTGAATGCCTACATGGGTGCTTTCTACATGTTGCCTGAACAGATGGTATAGTCTGATGGTTTGGCTAAGTCTGGGGGTTGTATGGCCTGATGCACCCTCACCCATGTCCATGCTGCCTGCCTCAGAAATGTCCACCGTGTGTTACAGTCACATACACCCTGTCACACATCCAAAGTGTGTACACTCAATTGTGTTTACACCACAGATATGTGTGCTGATCAGCTCCTTGATGATCGTCCCTATGAGCATACAGTTATGGATAGTTACAGAAAGAGCTGTATATTTAGGTTGGTCAGTGAATGCACCACCTCTGTGTAAGGGTAGAAGAGGTGCTGTTGTCCACTTAGCTGGTTTGTAGATAGTGGTGTCAGTATGAATGCAAGGACTTCCAAATGGTGTTACTAACCCATGTCAAATGACAGGTTGGAATTAGCCTGCAATGTTAGCATGTGGAATAGATGCTGTTTGCCTTCCATTGTGAGGCCAGATGCAAATTGTACTGTCAATATGCAGGTTATGGGACAAATTGTAAGACTGTCATGTATCATATGTGGTGGGGACTAGGGAGTGTACATGATGCAGGCAGTGTATGAGTAAAGGTTAGCTATGAGTACAGACCCACCATATGTGGCATCATGACATCTGCGATCAGTGTCTATCTGGGCCTGTCCTTTGGGGTTACAGATGTCACTACATTGTGTGTTCTGTTCCTGTATTGTGTGAGTGGTGACAGGTGTCACTTACCATGTCTACACAACACCATAACAACACTATGTGTTGCTGTTACCTGAGGAGGTGGTGCCACCATGTTAGTTGAGCATCCCCACCATAACTGTCACACAGCAATGTCCACCTGCTATTGCACAGCCTGCTAATAGCACTTGTCCACCAGTCAGGTGTACTGAGCACTGATGAGCCTGTGTTCTTCTTGTTCTGTATAGCTAAGTTCATGCAAGTGCAATGCTGATGACATAATGCATGGGTATAGTGCTCTGCAGACATTCCAGTCCTGTCTGAAGAGGGAGGTGCCGTCACGCTATGTCAAGTATCCCACACGAGGATATAAATGGCTTTTTTGACATATATGTCTATTGTCTGCAAGAGAGGTATGTGCTTTTAGTTCTAAGGAGACTGTCATGTGGCCTGATCTCACCAGGGTGGACCTCACACTGGGGGAGCTATAGTGATCACCCATATTGCTACACACATGATTATATATGTTAGTTCCCCATGTGGGGATGTCACAGCACCACTCCAGGGCAGTGTATGCACGGACCTGAAACATGCTATGGACAAGGGAGCCACAGCACCTGTAAGCAACACAGTGTGTACATATTATACAACTGCAACATGTTTGTCTGTGGTCTGTATGGACATATTGCATGAGTCTCATCTTGCAACATGATGGATGTAACTGTAATGCTTAATTGCATAGAGGACAACTAGCATGTAGTGCCAAGCAGTATCCCCAGATCTCTGAGCCACGTCCCCTGAAATGCCATTATAGGGGTTAACATGGACACCAGAACTAACACTGCTGAACACCTACTGACACTGGGCCAAACACTGTTAATGTTGCTATATGCCAGATCATGTCTACTCATGTGACCAGCAGTGCCTTATGACTGTGACACTACACAATGGATGTCATACAGCAGTCTCACTCCACCATCCTTGGTCTGACAAGGTTTATGCTTATATTATGGCAGCAAGCCATGGTGGAAACTGTGTACATCATGTTCAGAGTGGTATGTCAGCCAGTCTATAGGTATGTGTCTGAGACTCATACTCTGGGAACATAGCATTGGGAGACCTATGCAGCACTGACACCACTCACCAGTGGGATTCACCATCCAGCATTAATGGCATGCCCCTTCTAGGTATTCCCTCCCTGCAGTCCCCTCAACTGTCATTGACCTCTGACTGGTATATTAGCAGGTGTTTGCAAATTGGGAGCCATCACTAACTCCCACACAGACCCACCAGTTATCCAGGATGGCCTATGACACAGTCAGTTGTTGTCTGAGCCACTGACACAGACAACATGCCAACCACTGCATGATACTACCCTGTGGGATATCATCCACCACAGCACAATATTGTATTGTCTATACACCACACACACTTGAACCATTACACATGAAGGTATGGACACACTGTACTGTACTCTTTGATGGTCACTGTTCATTAGGATGTGGGGATGCACTCACTGTTGTACCAACTATACCAACAGGTTTTGGATATAAATGTCAAACTGTCACTGCTATACTGACTGTGAAAGCCAGCACACTTATCATTGTGTGCAATGGAACCCTTGCCATGTCACCACACAGGCATATCATACAACTGTAGCAGTCACACAGGTGCCATGGTACACCAATACACAGTGTAGATAACATGTCCGATGGGGCCCGTGTCATGACCGTACAAATGTAGTCTGTCTCCTACATGCTTTTATGGGGATGTGTATGTCCCCATACAGGGAGGTGTCAGATCCCACCATGTACCTCCTGCATTGCCATGATAGGAGTAACACATGCCTCACGTGTTCTACATCAACTTGGTATACATAGCACATACTGGGGAGACTGCTACGTAACACACAGTACACCCTACATTAAACAGGCCCCTATGCATGTAAAGCACACATCTTCTGAGACACACATTATGTGCAGGTTACACAATGGGCTGCAGAATATGATAATCATAACTGATGTTTCCCAACTGTCTGAACCAGACACAGGATATTTCTAGATGGGTACACTCCATCACCACAGCTTGCAGACTTGTAGGTTCAGAAAACACAGGTGACACATATCAAGGGTAGCAGACTTTATCACAAAGTATGAATGCATGAGTGTGTTGACTGCTGCCGTTGTCCTTGTTAGACTGTCATACACATATGAACCTATGGAGATATGCACTTATACTGTTGTACCTTGCTGATGTCATATTTCTGCTGTATTGCCATGCCATCCTGTACTGCCTTACTGCCGCTGTGTGTCCATAGTTTAACCCCTCAGACTCCTGGAACAGAAACATACATGGGTCCATGAGATACCTGTCAATGTGTAACAATACCGCCTGTATAACATTTTACAGCATAAGGTACACAAAAGTATGGTGCATACTCATGACACATGCTGGCATACAGTATATGTTGGTGACTACTACAAGAGGCATGGCAACACAATACTGCAGTACACAAGTACATGTCAAGTAATATAGTCACCCAGTGCATCAGACACATAGCTTCATTTACCTGCATTGATGGGAAGGATAACAGGGATGTGGCACAGGTATCATCACTTGCACAGGATGTTGTGTGGGGGTGCTGGAGACTTAGGCTGGCTCAAACATTTGACAGCACGTGTATAAGTCAAGAAGGTGAGCAGGTTAGATGGACCATGGAGAGGTGCAGTGTGTGCCTGTAGGTGACCTGCATGTGACAGTGGTATATGACTGTGTGTGTGTGTGTGTGTGTGTGTGTGTGTGTGTGTGTGTGTGTGTGTGTGTGTGTGTGTGTGTGTGTGTGTGTGTACACAGTCAATTTCAGTGTTAGCCCTACACGTTTGTATGTTGGACAGCTTTGGACCATACATACTAGATTTGATAGTTCCCCATCTCTGGCCCTGAATATGGGAACTGGTTCTGCCAGGGGTTGCACTGGCACCACCATGCCCAAGGTCAGACATTGTGCTAGTACTTGACAGTGACTGCTGTCTGCTGGGACTGTGTCTTTCATGGTACATCCCAGTACCATGAACCCATGGCCTGCCACATCATGGTGCGGACAGCATACTCCCTCTGTAGTGCTGGATGTACTGCCACTATGAGAGCATAACTGTGGAATTGTTTGAAGGGGGCTTACTTACATCCCAATAACTCTAATGGACTTGGCAGATATAATTTTGAACTTAAAAACTGTTTGTTAGGAAGTTTAATTTTGCTATTTTGTTTCAAAATGATGGTAAGTTATGTAGCACAGATAAACATAAAAAATAAATAATTTGTTAGAAAGGTTATTTATAGCCAGCACTTGCATCCTACATGTCCTAACTATGTGAAAAGGAGATAATGGAAGTTTGTTCATCCAAAAATTTGAAACTGTTTTACAATTTAACAAAAAGAGAAATATTACTTTTTAAAGAAATTACAGATTATTTTTTTAAAGAAATTATTAATGATAGAAATATCAGGATAATGAAACCTGACAAAAGGGGGTGGATTAGTGATAGTGGATTCCTTAGGTTATATTGGTAGGATGAATCATTTATTACTGGACACTGTCCAATGTGCACAAGTAAATAAAAATGAAATTAAATATTGCTTACAGAGGTATAGATCTAATTTTACATGACTTGTTCATTAATACTGGGATTTCCAATGAGCTTTATAAATATCTCAAAGTTGGAAAACCAAAAATTCCTATGATTTTTGGAATTCCCAGAATTCATACATGTGAGGTTGACCCACAAGTAAGACTAATTTTTTTCGCTGCTGGCTCAAAAACAGTGCATTTAGCAAAACATATTGATGGAAAGCTTAAGCTGATCTGTCAAGAGGTGCCTTACATGTTAAAGGACTCCTAGATTTTTTTAGAAATCATACATAACGTAGAATATGATAGTGATTTGATTTTTTTGACTACTGATATCAAAATTTGTTTTCTCTTATCCCACAAGATTCTGGTATTAGTTGTTTTTTGGATACCATTATAGGTTTCAATGACCTTGCTACAACTGATTAAACTTATTGAGATGTTTATTGACATTGTTCTCAGGATTAATTTTATATATTTCAAAGGGGAATATTACAAATAGGTCAGTGGGGTAGCTATGTGGTCAACTTGTGCCCCAGTTTTTTCCAAATTGGTCTTAGTTTGTTGGGAGAACAAGTACATTCCTGGTTGTGCTTTTTCAAATAGGTTACCTAGCTACATTTTCTAGGCAACATTTTTATTCTGTAGAAAGGGAATCTTGCTGAAGTGAATGATTTTTATTGATTGTATCACCAGACTACCACTTTTTTGAGATTTACTTTTTCCAGTGCAGAAAACATTAATTTTCTATTTGTATATCTGTATAAGGATTTTATGAATAGCTGTTTTTAATCAAGAATTTGTCATAACCCTACTTTTAGTAATTCCTATCTGCATTTTGACAGCTGCCATCCATTTGTGCAAAAGAAGAGTTTGGTGGAGGGGCAGTTTGTCAGTACATCCTGCATGACCTCTGATGCTATTACTTTTAAGGATGAAATAAGTAAGGTTAAGGGCATGCTTCAAGAGTTGGGATACTGTAATTATTTATTGCCAGATGTTGCAGATGAAATTTTCCAACAAAGAGATACTACTTAGCAACCTATTTTGGTATACGATAAAACTAATGCAAAGGTAGGTATGAGTCACTGGATATCAAGGAAGTTAGTCATTTTTATAGGTCCTTTGTTACTAAGTACACACTAGACTTCCAGTAGTTATGGAATAACAGTGAAAAACCTTGGATCTTATTTGAAGGCTTAGATATACCAGAAATGTTTTATGTGGCAATTGAGAATTACTTACAAAAAGGGGGAACTAATATAAAAGACAGACTTAAGAGAGTTAATTTAACTTAAGTGTGTGACTTAGATGGTCTTGTTGGGACAATAAAATGTAGCATGTGTTTGTAATGTCCATATGCAAACACTGGAAAGATTGGTAATGTACAAGCTGTAAGTAAAGTACCAAAAGTTTTTTTGGTTAATTTTAACTGTGCCACAACTAAAATGGAATAGTTGGCGTGTTGTACCAGTTAACCTGCTTTTTATGTAGAAAAGACTAAGTGCTTGAGAATGCATATATATCTGCATTATTATATTATGTGTAGGAAAGATCTAACTAATGCTTTATGTAAACATACCCAAATATGTTCAAATTTTAAATGTTTTTTATTTAGTATACTAAAAAACTGAGGGTAATGCTACTCAACACCAGAAGTCTAAACCTCAGAATGCAAGCACTCGAGGCACTCCTCAGTATGGAGAACATTGATATCTGTGCAGTAACAGAAACCTGGTTTAAGGCTCCTGAAAGCACCCTAGCACTACTAGGCTATAACTCATACCATACCTTTTGGCCACAGAACCAGGACCGAAACACAAAAGGTGGGGGTGTATCCATATTCATCAAGGATACCCACACCTCCAGGTTAGTGGTGCAGCACAATGCATCAGAGATCATCCATGTGCAACTAACAATGGTCAAACCTGCAATCCAAATTGTAGCTTGCTACAGATCATCCACCATGGCCCAGGACCCCAATTCCACATTTCTGGAGACACTGGGAAATATGAAGGTCCTACCAAACACCCTAATACTGGGTGATTTCAATTACCTAAACATAAACTGGGAGAACTATTCAAGTACTAACTCCCTTGCCCAATGCTTCCTAGAATTTATAAACTCGAATGCCCTGGATCAACTGATCAACACCCCACCAGAGGGAACAACATATTGGACCTGGTCATCACCAACATGGGCGACTGGTGTTCCACACCGGAGGTCAACCCCACACTGGTTAGTCCAGACCATAGACTAATCACTCTGGATATCCACATTCCGCCCCCACCCTCAGTCAAGGAAACCACCATGAAAAACTTTTCAAAAGCAAACTTCACGTTACTTAAGACTGAGTTGGAAAGGTTCACAGCCCCCATGCTAAAGGACAATGCTGTCCAAGTTGCTGAAACCTTTGCAAAGGCACTCTATGAGCATCTGCAGGAATGCATGGATCGTGCTATCCCAAGTAAAACCAAGACTCACTCCTCCAAGTAAAGGAAACCAGTCTGGTGGACCCCTGCCATAAACAAGCTATACAACAGAAGGAGGAAACTAGTACAGAAAAGAATAACATCCCAAGAAGAAAAGACATCCCAGTATCAGCAAGAAACTACAATCCCTCATTAAATCATCCAAGGCTAGTTTCGAAAGAAAAATTGTCAATGACTCCAAAGATAACCACAAAGCGTTCTTTAGCTATGTCAAGAACTTAAGTGGAAGTACTCAGATCTGCCCTGAGTTAGTGCAGAATGGCAAAAAATACACTGAACCAACTGATATTGCCAACATTCTGGCAGACAGGTTTAGTGCAAACGTCACCCCCCTCAAAGGGCTCATAACCATACTAGAAGAATATAGGGCCCCATCAATCACCACACACAGGTTAAAACAGCCCTATCCAAAGCCAAAAACACAGCTTCAATGGGACCGGACGGTGTCCCAGGTTGTGTCTTACAAGTGCTCCAAAATGAACTAACCCCTCACCTAAACACACTGTTCAAACTCAGCCTCTCTACAGGCTACATACCCACAGAGTGCACACAGCAACAGTTATCCTGCTCCACAAAGGTGGAGCCACAACAGACCCCAGGAACTATTGCCCTATAAGCCTGACTAGCCTGGTCTGCAAGGCTATGGAACGCATCATCATGGAACTCATTAACAGAGACATCGGGAACCTCCAAACCTTGGACCCTACCCAATTTGGCTTTGTTAAAGGCAGATCATGCCTCCTAAACCTGGAGAACTTCTTTGAGATGGTTACCAAGGCATTAGATGAGGGAAAGGAGGTCCACCCAGCCTACCTAGACCTCGCAAAGGCTTTAGACACCATTCCCCATTCTAGTATTATAGACCAGCTCACCAGCTTGAACATAAACCCCTACGTCACAACATGGGTTGCCAACTGGCTCATGGAAAGAACCCACATGGTGAGAGTTGCAGGCTCTACGTCTGACTCCAAACCGGTTACAACTGGCATCCCTCAGGGCTCAGTCCTAGGACCCCTTCTGTTTGGTATATACTTCTCAGAGGTAAGGCAAGCATAGTAGGACTATGGCTGACCAAGTTCACAGATGACTGCAAACTAGGGGCCATAATTGATTCTCCAGCTGATACAGACACCCTCCAGATGGGTCTCACTGAGACGGATACCTGGTGTCAATATCATGGCCTCAAGCTAAATGCCAAAAAGTGCATAGTAATCTCCTTTGGAAAAAACAAAGTACCCGTGAACTACCACATAGGTGGTAGTCCCCTAAATACAGAAAATGTAATAAGGGATTTGGAGACCCAAGTAGATAGTAATCTCTCCTTTGCTAATCATATTGCCAGGGTGGTTAGAAAATCCTTCTATGTGGCCCACCTAATAACAAAAGGGTTCAGATCTAGAACAAAATAGGTTATTGTGCCTCTCCACACATCACTCCTTAGACCCATCATGGAATACAACGCCCCATTTGGGATGTACCTTACAAAACACCTGCAACAGCTGGAAAGACCACAAAAGTACCTCACCAAGAGGACTACTGGCCTCAAACAGATGCCCTATAAAGCCTGACTCAAGAAACTCCAGCTGTACTCGGTTGCATACTTCTTACTCAGAGATGATCTCTGCCTGACATACAAGGCCATGTCCAACCCAGAACTGATGGACATGCTCCACCTAAAAAAAAAAAAAAAAAAAATCCAGGAGAGCCACACGCTCTAGAGATATAAACCTCACCACAACGATAAACAGGACATGCTGGAGAGATAGATTCCTATCCCAGAGACTCCCCATGCTTTGGAACAGGATTTCAATATACATCAGGCAGAGCCTTCACTAACACTCTTCAAGAGAAACCTTGACAGGTGGATGGGAAACAGAAAATTTACCCCGGGGATCACTGCAGTGGCTCTGCTGGACAGTGGCACAGGGAACTAATGGCTCTGCTGGACAGAGGCATAGGGAACTAAGCTAAGAGGGTGGCGAAAGCCAACACATTCTGGCTAGGCTTATAAATGCCCTTAGGCAGATAGCCTAGTACTTACCTATGAACCTAAGAACCTATGATGTGGACTCTTAGCAGATGGTGTTGCTGTCTTACGTCCACGGGTCCAACTCCCTACTCCAACCACATGTTCCAGCACAGACAATGTGTGGTCCAAGACAGACAATGTCTCAGCCCACTGTCTGTCCACTGCATTAGTGAACCAATCCAGGGTATCTCCAATGCAGTGGAGGCAGTCATAGATGTCAGACTGTACTGCATCAATAACCCTAAGCATACTTCTTGTGTTCCACTAAGAATGCGCCTGTGCCTCCATGACAGCCCAAAGCTTGCAATGAGTGATCCGTGATGTGACATCTATAACTGCTGGTGGATGGACAGCAGTCCTCCTACGAGCACCCCTGTTACTCCACCTGTGTAGGACCACGCCAGGTCTCTGGCTATGACCAGTGTCTAAAGTCAGTGAAGCCATAGTTGCCACACTGTCCTCTTCAATGTCTCCACCCTCTAACTGTCCAATATATGTGGCCTCTGGGGACTGAATATGTGTGGGCATACTGACTGTGTGCAGTGACAATGGGGGCAGAAGGGGGATGTCAACCTCTAGGACACTTTCAGCTCCCACCTCCACCTGTGCCTCACTGTGGCCACCATCATCATCAGAGTCTGAAGAGATACTGACATCAGGTTGTGTGGGAGGAGAGAACCCAACCTAATCACCTGTAAAAACTAAGATAAAAGCAGTATATTACTACCTGCACTTTTATATATGGAAAATCAACAACGGCACATAATAATGGGGATCCACAACTGCATTACCAGTCTCACATATTCTCATCTCCTCTTTCATGCACAACAGACTTCCTCACAACAACATACACATTCAACTCAAGGCCTTTACAAAAAGCACGTCAGGTAACTCAATTGAAACCTGACCAGTACACTTTACCTTTCAGTTATACAATATGACACTATACTTGATAAAACACCACATAACACACAGTACATCTATCTTAACAAATAAATACAAATACAAGTTTCAATGCCTCAGGTATGTACCATGAAGCTTTCAGTTTTTAAAAGGCATGTTGGATCACTTACCTCATGTACACAAGGAGGCTTATTCACTCTTCACTATAACTGCAAAACTGTTGCTGTTCATTCAACTACACTCCTGTGATTATCCACTCTAGCAACCTTAGGTAAATGTTCCAGACTGGAACATGCAAACATTCTACTCTGGTTCCTCACAAGATTAAGTGTACATAGGGCATTATTCTGGCCCTTAACTTTCATAGCATATATATGTACCATAACAAAACAGTATCAAGCTAACAGGAGCAGGACCACAGCCTTGGACAACACCTGATGGACCTGTTAAAAGGTGAGGGTGAGGTAATTTCAGTACCAATGCATGTTGCAGCACAACAAGGTAATACCTGCATATATCTAACTTGTACAGTACCTACTGTGTTACTTGATGTATTAGTGACATTCTGAGTATGATTGTACAACTGAGCTTAACCCCCCCAACCCCAAAGCACATTGACCTGACACCCAAGTAAAGGTATGTACAGCCTGACAGACTGACTGCTACAGTATTACAGTGGTGATCACAGTAAGCTTACCTGCAAGCTCCTCTGCTGTGGACACCATGGCACCCACCTCCATGATGAATGGTGTGATGGATGCCTGGGAGCTGCCATGTTTCCTTAGGTTCACCAGACATTCCTCAGTGGCCATGTGTGGTTGTTACACTGTAGGCCCTCCACCAATGATGGCAGGATCCCTGGCTACATCAGCTCCCCTCCATTGTGTCGCATTCACCATGTCTGTAGCATGGTATCAGACCTTCTCATATGTCCTCACCTGGTGGCCACTGGCATTCACATTCCAGACAAGGTCTGCCCACAATGCAGCCCACTGTTCCCTGTTATGCCTCCCCCTGGATTGGAGGATGTGGTGATGCTGGCATAGTTCTTCAAGTATTAGTTCATTCTCCAGATTTGAGAAAGGGACATGGCATCTATGATACATTATTCCTGAAAGGCAACAAAAGGGAAACCCATTACAGGATCAGATACATGGCCATCCACTATATACAGATAGAGCAAGAGCAAAATGGCTGGCACTGTCCATTGCTTGCTCATACATGTCATACCCGACAATTTGACAACATACTACATGTGTGGATACAACTGAGATAGTATCATTACTGAGGTATTTCCCTGTATACCTTGAGGGATTCTGCTGTATGATCATACTACCAACACTCTGGTTCACTGTGGTGTGTCCCCTAAGGCCAACCACCCAATAATATGTCATAAGACCAGTGCCAGACAAATAGCAGTGTGCTATTACAACCTCTATATGGGGACAGTCTAACAACACCAGTGTGACTCAATGACAAAAGACAATGCAAACCTGATGTATGTACATCCCCTGTAGGTGTAAGACAGTAGGGTATCAATGACATGTCATTACCATAGGTGTAAGACAGGCTTACTGCTGTAATCCATATTCCTCATACCTCTATCCTTCCATCTGCATCCTGTTATACACAAAAACAGTTACATACCTGCTGGAGTGCAGTATTCCTCTTTTGAAAATTGTGTAATAATGTTTCACAAAGGCATGGTCTGTGTAAGAAAGTGTCATACAGAATGTTTCCCCATAGCCAGCTTCTTGCATTTTTAACATGCTTCTCATTAGCAGGTAATTGCCTCTAAACCAATCTATTGCTCTGATATGTTAATTGCAACCTAAACAGCTGCATTGTACTATCATTAGCCAATGGCATGCAACCACTGTGCAATATGTAAAGCCTTCATGTAGACAAGGACTCATTTTTAAGCTGTTGAGATGGACATTACTGGGGCATGGAGACTACTTCATCATAGAAAGTAGGTCTGTAGCAGAAACCTTTATATAGAGCTGTGTGTACCACAGACTGCAGCTGCTGCTGCAGGCAATAAACATAGGCAGAGGGTGTGAGCACTCTGGAGGACAACAAGCTGTAGGTGTACCTGTGTCACCTGTGTCAACCTTGTTGTAGAGGCACAGACAGGGTGAGAGTACCCTTTACACTCCAATTAAGGCATATGTTTTGGCACGTATTTTAGGCAACTGTGTCACTAACAGAGTACTAAATGACATATAGTTATGGTATATGGATATGTGATGTTTGTCCCTACCTGCAGGCCTGTGACTTCCAGCACTGAAAAGCAGTCATTACATTTGCAATGCTTTGTGTGGATAAAGAGTGCATGTGTAATTCATTAATTGCTGTCTTCACAATAATGTCATTGAAATGCAGCATAACACTGGATTTGAACCCAGGACTGTGAGTGGCAAAATGCACTGTATGCAAGGTATTTAACAGACTGAGCTACAGAGTCACTGCTAGAGCAAGTATATTTGCAAGATATATGTGCACACATACAGGCTCTGACAAACATTTTCCACATCCATCAATATATGCATGATTTATATGGCTGTATTTCTGCACCAAGGGCCCAGTTGTACACTTACTTTACCAATGATGCCTTAGCAGGTGTCTTTCTACATGTTGCTCTTAAAACGGCACATTTAACTGTTATCACAGACCTCACTTTCATCCATAATCATGTCTTTGGCATCTAGTGGTGTACTATGGCACCAGAGTCCAAGGTACACTCCCATTTATTCCATTACTTTTAAATTCCAGTTTGCACAGCATGCATCTCTGCTGAAACACACCTAATGAGTGTAACTGGAAATTACTATATGTTTTGTTTCAACCACCTGTGTTAATAAAGAGTTGCATGGCATGGCAAGTTAATGCAGTGTGTTCTAGGTGTGATGGGCTTAGGTACAAAACATGGCAGAGGTGTTTGTTTTGTAATATTGTCCTACAATGTCATAAACACATAAGTCACTTTAGCTCTATTTAGCTGAGCAAGTGAAGCTGGGCAATTGACACATTGCACAGAGCCATACTAAAAATATATAGAAAAGAAAAAAGGGGAGATAGGAAAGTGATGAAATAGGGGCAAGCAGGGGGATAAAACATAGTGAAAGGTAGGTAGGGATGTGCAGGAAGGGTGTAGGAAAGGACCATAGCTATCCATTTCTTGTACAGTGCAACTGTGCACCTTGACAGAATTTGTGCATGACTTTGAACTCTCCACCCCAGAACAAGGGGTGAGGACAACATAACTGCATTGTCAAACCAATTGGACCAAATTATGTGTTGTCCAGTGGACATGTGTGAAATTGAGAGCTATGTAGGGAACATTATTTTTTGGGGGGACAAGTGCCCCCTTTTTTTTAAGGTGAGAGTGGAATGTTGGGGAAGAACATATGTACATGTGGGGGAAGTAAGTTGGGTAGGTGAGGATCCATTTCCAAATAAACAAGACAGCAGACTGGAGCAGTGTGTGACACATGAGGGGGGGTGAACACCTTGGATAGGGAGGGTGTTGTGGAATCTGAGTCCCATGTGCCTCCAGACAGCAGCAGCATGACTCACGTCTCCATCCATGGGACTGTTGGCACTGCTCCATCACAGCTACAAGGGTGGTTGTACTGGAGGCTGGGCAGCAGGGCATGGCTGCCTCACCAGTTTGGCCAGCATGTCCTCAATCCAGTGCAGGTGATAGTCATAGCCACAGTGGACTATCCTGTGCACCAGGACCAGCAGCTCATCTGAGGTGACAACACCCCCTCTGCCACTTCTCCCAGAGGTGAGGACCATCCCCATCCTGTGAGGCTGTGCTACCCAATATCACAGGTAGTGCAGGAGCAGCAGAAGGTGCACCACTGGTCTGGGTCCCAGAAGTGCTGGGACCCAGTGCCATAGTCAGTTGAGGAAAAGTAGGGGGATCAGCCGGAAACAGCCTACCATGATGTGCTGTGGTAAATGAGGTATAGCAATAAGTTGCAGTTAGTGATAACCAAACCATTGTTAGTATTAACAGAACGGAACATCATATTTAGCAATCCAAATATATATTAATGTATATTATGTGCAACATAACATTACGTAACATAAGAGTCAGTATGGTAACAGCATGCCAGTGTGAAGTAAACCATGAGGTCAATACAACAGTTAGTTTAACAAAATGTGTTAATATTAAATCATAATAAAGCATAACAATAATCAACCATATTTTCCAAAATACAGTTAGTTTAACAAAGTATGTTAATATTAAATCATAACAATGCATAACAGTAATGAATAAATTGAGATAAGGGGTGGAGAGAGGGAGAGAAAAAATATTTAGTTAGTGATGTTGCAGATAATATCCTTGAACACACTGGTAATACATACTTCTACAGGTGTGTACTGTCAGTTGTGATTAGAGTGACTACCATTCTCCTATAGCCGTTGTAACACATACATACCTCTCAAGCTGATAGCATGGGACAGTAGGGCCAAACACTTCCAAATACAGGTACAAAACTACACAGAACAGTTTCACATAATATGGGCTTATATAACTACCATGGTGTTCTGTAAATGGATTTGGTAATACATTGCATTTCAGGTAATAATTTATCTGTTAATCATGTGACAGATGGATTACGCAGTTTTAATTACATTACAAGAAATCGTGACACTTGAGAGGCATATTTGTGTACAGTAAGTAAACTAGACAGCCATCATGCCTTAGTTGGCAGGCATGGGAGTAGAATCCAATAGCTGTGATCACAGGGGATATCCTCAAATAATGTAATATTTGACTGCAGCAGCAGCATAGTACAGACATGCAAGGGATACAGCCATACTGGGATTACACAGCTTTATTTATGCATCAACAATGCTGATGAACACATTCTTTTGTAAGATCTAAACACAATATCTGCATATAATTAAGGGATACCTCACCCACATATATTTTGTGTTCCCAGGGAGAGAGAAAATGTGTGCATTATATGACTTATACTGAATATGTAGTACTACATACCACTGAATTTGAGCCCAGGACTGTGTGTGGCAAAATGTACTGTGTACAAGGTATTTAACAGACTGAGCTACTGAGTCACTGCTAACTACTGGGTGACTGACACTTGCTTGGAGATCACCTGGAACCATAATATGAATTGAGCAATACAAGTTACAGGACATTCCTCAAGAATTCTAGAACTATTACAGTGTTATACTAACCTGCAGTGACAGTAGGACTCACATGCATGGAATACAACCATACTGCATATATTAATATAGCTTTATTTTAGAATCAACACTGCTGGCGAACACATTTTATTGTTATTGCTTTGAATTATATGTGAGTCCACACACAATATCTGCCTATGGAGTGGGTTACCTCACCCATATACCTTTATTACCCGAAGTCTGTGGAAGAGAGAGAGCATTATCTGATTGATATTCTTCTGGAGACATCCTTGAATAGTAGTATGAGTTAAGAAATACAGTTTGCAGGCTATTAGATTTACATTATACAGCTATTACAGTGTTATACTTGGCTGCAGCAACCTTACCTTACAGAATCAATGCATACAGCTCTACTGCAATGTTATGACAACACAATCCTGCTGTACACCATTTTGCTTACTGTTATTGGTATTGTTTCTTGTTTTTATTGAGCTACAGTTGTTATTATTCATTTATTGCACTACAGCTCTAATTGCCCATTTATTGCAATACAGATTTTCATTTATATGCTTTATTGCAGTTAATGCTTTACACTTTCATGCCTATTGCACTACAGTTAGCATAACACATCCATGCTTACCACACTCACGGTGCAACCTGGCCAGGTGCCCAGCATGGGACTGAATATTGCGAGTTCTCTCAGCTGCAGCTGTTGGGAGAGAAGCACACCATTAGGCATACCAGTTTTGCAGACATTCAGCTTGCATTTTGTTTCGAGAGCAGAAAACATACTTACATACGTGTGAGGCATTCCCTGCTCTCACTTCTTGGACCCAGGTGTCCAAGGTTCCCCCTCTATCTCCTTTTCAGGTCATCATTGAACTCCAATAAATGTTGCACAATTCCTACCTATTGCACTTAATATGGGCTGTTATCCTACCCTTAAATGTCATTGAGCAAACTCAAAAAAGTGCCACATCACTTAGCATCATGCAAACCAGCTAAGCAGAGCTGTGAAGCATGAAAACTCACACAAACGTGCTTTTAGCGAAGCTTAGCACCGCACAAACATCGGCAGCCATTGCCATGTTTATGTGATGCTTAGCACTGCTAGGCAGAGCTCAGCAGAGCACAGCAGTGCCATAATTTACAATTTTGCTCTTACATTATACAAAAATACTACCTTAAATTATATACATGCTCTGCCTGCTATGGAGTCCAACACAGGCCTACTATGCATGAAATTGGAACTCTGCCCATTTAGTTATGTGCATATTATGAAAACTACTATACCTTCCCATAGACTGCTGAGCTACCTGTTAGCATTGCAGAGCACCATGTCACACCACACAAGTACGCATAAACATGCATAAACAAAACTTTAAATAAATAATGAATTCCATCCAGTTTCTATTTTTAGATGTCTGGTAGGTGTGGACTCTGTGTGTATAAGTGGTTTTGGCTCTGTGGCGTGGCACACAAACAAAAATTGTAAAAATTTGGGATCGGTGTTAAAAGAATATATGGAAGTTGGGAATTAGGTAATAAGAAAAAGGAGTGCTTGTATGAATGTAGTAAGTTTGTTTGGGATGGTTGTCGAATAGGAGTCACAAATGTAATGTGCATGTAGGAAGTATAATAGTAGAGTAAGAATGGTGGGAGGGGAATTGAGGGTATAGTAGAAGAGCAAAGCTGAGATTACCAAGTGTCTACCCTGAGATCAAATTATAATAGAGAGTAATCAGTTTATAGACAATATAAAGCAATTAGCAGAGAAGTACCAAGTAGACTGTAAAAACCTGTCTTTGACTTTTCAAGAGATTGTAGAAACCTGGTATCCAGGAAGTGTAAGTGGCTGGTGTATACAGTGTAATCTATTGGTCAACAGAAAGGACAGTTGCCAACTTATGTAGTGGTCCTTAGAGTTTAAGGACAACTCTTTCGGGGGAGATGTTAAAAAAAACTAATTTTCAAAGCAGGCAGGTACTTATTTGTATCTAATACACAGCAAGGTTCTTCAAATTAAATTTCCTTACATTGTGCAAAGACAAAATTCTCAATGAAAATGTTTGAGAGTTGGCCCTTGTGGCAGAGATTCAGCATTATCTGGGTCAAATATAGTGACCAGAGGCTATTTTACAAGGACAGAATTCTCTCTTCACTAGTTTGCAGGTGATTGTAAATTGTATGTCATGCTCAAATCCCCTTTTGGTATGCATAAACTACAATGTGAACTTACATGTTAATAGCTGGTGCTGGGAAAGCAGGCTAAACTGAAATGCTAAAAAATGTAATATTGTTGCATTTTGCAAACAAATCCTCACTCAGTTTATAATATAGAAAATGTTTGATTCCAAAAATGAAGGTGAGAGACCTTGAAACACAGGCAGATAATTCCCTCTCCTTTGATTATTATTATGTCACAAAAGTGGTTAGGACATTCTTCTATGTGGCATAGCCGATTTTTAACTGCGTCTGCTCTAGATCTAAAGAAGTCATTACTTTTCCATATTATACACTGAACAGACCCATCATTTAATGCACTACCTCCTTTGGAATGTATCTTGCTAGACATATCAAGCTGCTGGAGAGACCCAAAAATACTGACAAAAAGTTTCATGAGCCTTAAACACCTGAGCTTCCAAGAGAGGATAGAGGATTTGTGCCCACATTCAGTGCCCTATAAAGCCCTTTGGAGTGACCTCTGTATTGCCTTGTGAGCCATTAGGATTTAGGAATTCCAAAACCTCTTATATCTCCTCAAACAAAAGATTCCCTGAATACGGGACAGTAACATCAGTGATCTGAACCTGTTTCAGCAAAAAAACAAATCATACTGGAGAGACGTGTCACACAGTGACTGCCTCTTCTCTGGAATAAACAATATCACATCCTATCTTCCGTTGAAAAAGAATTAGACAAATGGATGGATGCGTTCACCCCTGGCATATCAAGACTATCATTCCTTGAAAAAGGAGGCAATGTATAACACTAGCTACTGCCAAGGCATACATTGCACACGGCTAAAATGCCTTGCATTCTCTATGATTCTATGAGTGCAAAATGTTTGTATAAATAATATAAAAAGGTAAGCATAAGGTGTTCAATAGTAGAACATGGCATGACATTATTTTCTTTTTTCCTATTAGGTGCACCTTTAGCAGCTCTCTGAAAGTAGAACATGCTCATTAATGAAACTAATTCATATTTAGGATGCATGGATAACCCACATGGAAAGATAAGTTAGTTCTCCTATGCTTTCTCAGTCAGAACATTGTTATCCTGATTATACAAAGTACAAGGACCTAGAACATAATATCAGGAATTTATAATTCCCAATTATTATGTTATGTACAAGTAATTTAAAAAAATCAATAAATGGACTGTTAGCTTTACCAAGAAGTGACATCCATATTTATGTTAATCACTTATTTTATTAACATTTATTTCATGAAATAATAACAAAAAAATACAACTCAAAAGGCCATTGTTTATGAACACTAACATACAAAGGAAAAAACAAAGCTAAAAACAGAAAAATAATTACATTTACAATCTATCTAAATGATGCAACAGCAATGACCAAGCATTACCTCCACCATGCTCTGTCCAGATGCTTATTATATATCACTTAAGTTTAAAAGTAAATGAATAAAATGAAACTCATCAGTCCTTAGAAATTTGCTTCCAGTGGCAGCCATTGTTAATATAACTAAGTATTTAATAGACAATGGAAGAGGTCACCACAGGATTATACTGCCCAATACCTAATAACAAAAAAGCAGCATCATTCACAGGAAGCAAGACCTCATGAATAACCCAATGTACCTCCCAAATCAAGGCCTGGATTTGACATAGAGTAAAAGGACATGTCCTAATCATATGTATATAGTCGTCTTCAGAGCCAATGACTCTCCAACATTTAGTGTATACTTGGGTATTTAACCTTGCCTGAAGATCAGTGGTAATTTGCCAACAATGTATCAAGTTAGCATACACAAATATTGAAGTAGGGAATATCTAGCATTAGAGATCATACTCAATGCCTTAACCCACTGACTGACTAAGATATTACATGTGAAAAAGTCTGACTATTTGGGTTTCACTTTAAGCATGAGCTTAATTAGCAGGGACGGGGATCACAAGCTCATAACATTGGTTTTTACTTATTATGAAAGTCCTTCAAGCCAAGTATGACACTAGATCTCCTAAGCCCCAAAGTGGCCAACCACCCACGACTAGTTAAGATATTGCCTGTGGAATCTAAAGCTGATTTCAGCTGAAGGTAATTTAAGCAATAACCCACACGTGGATGTGGGTAATGTTGGATTTACCCACAGTTGGTGTGGTTTGGTCATGAGGGCAAAGCCCGAGTGACCAAACAAAGACTACTGTGGGTAAATCCAGCATTACCCACACCCAGAAGTGGGTTATTGCTATTATACAATGACATTATTTAAGAAAAAAAATACTTACTTTTCTTAAATAATGGCATTGTACAATTTCTCCATGCTGCCCTTCCGCAGCTGTCCGGTATCCTGGGACAGTTCTGACGTACTGCACATGCATATGCTTATGCAGTACATCAGAGCTGTCTGTAGAGGAAGCAACGGAGAAAGGAAGATTTCCGTTGCCTTTTCAAAGCTGTCTCGCTATGTTAAATGAGTTTAACATAGCGAGATGTCTTTAATAAAAGCAACGGAGAAAGGAAGATCTCTGTTCCCTTTTTTAAAGCTGTCTTGCTATGTTAAAAGATATCTTTAAAAAAAGCAACGGAGAAAAGAAGATCTCTGTTGTTTTTTTTTAAGACATCTCGCTATGTTAAACTTGTTTAACACAGCAAGATTACAGCAACAGAGGTTCATAGGTTCATAGGTTCATAGGTTCATACTAGGCTATCTGCCCTAGGGCATTTATAAGCCTAGCCAGAATGTGTTTGGCTTTCGCCACCCATTTTAAATTTATTTTGCTATGCCCTTTTTCGAGGTTAGTATACTATGCCTCTATCTAACAGTGACACAGAAGTGATACCCAGGGTAAACCTACGATCTCCCATCCACTCATCAAGATTCCTCTTGAAGAGAGTCAATGAGGGACTCTGCCTAACCTGGACTGGGATTTTATTCCAGAGTGAAGGGAGCCTCTGGGTTATGAATCTGTCCCTCCAGCATGTCCTATTTATTTCAGTGCTGAGGTTCAAGTCTCTCGTAGCGTAGCTCGATGGGATTTGGATTTTCTGAGGTGCAGCATGTCCATTAATTCCGGGTTGGACATGGCTTTATACGTCAGGCACAGATCTCCTCTGAACAGGCGATATGCCACTGAGTAGAGCTGGAGTTTCTTTAACCGGGCAGCATATGGCATCTGTTTGAGCCCTTTGATCCTCTTGGTGAGGTGCTTTTGGGGTCTTTCCAGTTGCTGCAGGTGTCTGGTAAGGTACATCCCAAAAGGGGCATTGTACTCAATTATGGGCCTGATGAGGGATGAGTAAAGAGGCACGATGACCTCCCTGATCTAGATGTGAATCCCTTCATGATTAGGTGGGCTATATAAAATGTTTTCTAACCACTTTGGCCACGTGGTTGTCAAATGAGAGATTGCTATCAACTTGGGTCCCCAGGTCCTAATTACTTCTTCTGTACTTAATGGATTTCCACCTATGTGGTAATTTGTGGGCACTTTGTTTTGCCAAAGGGATGACTATACACTTTTGGCATTTAGCTTGAGGCCATGGCTCTGGCACCAGTTGTCTGTTTCTATGAGGCCCTTTTGGAGGATGCTTGTGTCGGCTGGAGAGTCGATTATGGCACCCAGTTTGCAGTCATCTGCGAACTTGGTCAGCCACAGTCCTTCCGTGTTGGCCTGTACCTCCGAGAAATATATACCGAACAAGAGGTCCCAGGACTGAGCCTTGTGGGACACCACTTGTAACTGGTTTGGAGTCTGACATGGCTCCAGCAATTCTAACCATGTGGGTTCTGTCCTTGAGCCAGTTTGCAATCCATCTAGTGACATAGGGGTTTATATTTAAGCTAGTGAGCTTATCTATAATGCCCGAGTGGGGTATTGTATCGAAGGCTTTTGCGAAGTCCAGGTAGGCTGTGTGGACCACCTTCCCCTCGTCAATGGCCTTGGTGACTGTTTCAAAGAAATCAACCAGGTTTAAGAGGCAGGATCTGCCCTTAACAAAGCCGAACTGGGTAGGATCCAGTGTTTGTAGGTCCCCAATATCTTTATTTATGAGGTCCATGATGATCCTTTCCATAGCTTTGCAGACCAAGCTAGTCAGGCTTATGGGGCGATAGTTTCCAGGATCCGTTGAGACACCACCTTTATGGAGAGGGACCACTGTTGCTGTACGCCACTCATTGGGCACATATCCTGTAGTAAGGCTGAGATTGAACAGTAGTTTTATGTTTGGGTTTAGCTCTTCTTTGAGTTCACGTAGGACGCAGCCCGGGACACCATCTGGTCCCATTGATGCTGTGTTTTTGCTTTGGAAGGCGGCTCTTACCTGAGCATCTGAGATGTCAGGGGCAGCACTCTGCTGGGATAGATATTTGCCCTTTTGGTGGGGAGGAGAAGTTTGCGCTGAACCTGTCAGCTAGGATGTTGGCAATGTCTGTGGGTTCGGTGTATTTTTTGTCATTTTGGACTAATTCTGAGCATATCTGGGAATTCCCACCCAGGTTCCTAACATAACTAAAGAAAGCCTTGTGATTATCCTTAGTGTCCTGTGCAATTTTTCTCTCGAAGCTGGCCTTAGACAATTTTATGTGTGCCCGTAGTTCTTTGCTAATACTGATCAGTGATGCCTTCCCTTTTTGGGATTTTGCTTTATCATTTAGTAGCTTCCTCCTTCTATTGTATAGTTTGTTTATGGCTGGGGTCCACCAGACAGGACGTCTGCCTTTGGAGGATTGGGTCTTGGTTTTATTTGGGATCGCATGATCCATGCATTCCTGAAGGTGTTCATAGAATGCGTTTATAAAGGATTCTGTGGTCTGGGCTGTATTTTCCACAGGCCGGGGGCTTTGAAGGATTCCACCTCAGTTTTGAGGAGTGTAAAATTTGCTTTAGAGAAGTTTTTCACTGTGGTTTTCTGATCGGGGGTGGGGTCGGGATGTGAATATCCAGTGAGATTAGTTTATGGTCTGATCTTACCAGTGAGGGATACACTTCTGGTCTGGAGCATAGAGTCCCCATGTTGGTGATGATCAGGTCCAGTATGTTTTCCCCTCTTGTGGGAGTGGTAACAAGTTGTTCCATAGCATTTGAGTTTATAAATTCTAGGAACCTTTGGGCTAGGGTGTTGGAGCTAGAGTAATGCTCCCAGTCTATGTTTGGGTAGTTGAAGTCGCCCAATATAATGGTGTTTGGAGAGAACTTCATATTTTCCAGTGTTCTCAGGAAGGCCGAGTGGGGTTCCTGGTTTTGGGAGGGTGGTCTGTAGCAGGCTATAAACTGGAAGGCAGTTTTACCCACTGTTAGTTGCACATGGATAGTCTCTGATGCTTGTGCTTTGCCACCAACCTGGAGGTGTGGGTATCTTTGATGAATATCGATACTCCCCCTCCTTTTGTGGTTCGGTCCAAGTTTTGGGGCCGAAAAGCATGGTATGAGGTATAACCTGGTAGTGATGGGGTGCTCTCGGGAGCCCTGAACCAGGTTTCTGTTACTGCACAGATATCGATGTTCTCCATGCTAAGGAGAGTTTCGAGTGCGTGCATCTTGAGGTTTAGACTTCTGGCGTTGAGTAGCATTACTCTTAGTTTCTTATCCCTTGTGATACCTATGGAGGTGGGTTTGTCTTTTGAGCCTTGCCTAAAAAGGCACTATGGGGTAGCAAGAGCCTTTGCCAATATCCAAAGCCCAGGGGTGACAGGTGCAAGCCGTCCCTAGCGAAGCATCGTGGCTTGTCGAGCATATCATCCCAAGCTGACAGGCATTGGATCCCCTTTGAATGACACCAGTACTTAAGCCAATTGTTGAAATTGATCATCTTGTCTTCATATTGTGGCATCATTCTTGATGAGGGTAAGATGCTACTCAAGGTCAGGGTCATACCGGCCTGGGCTACATGCTCAGAGAGCTCCTTTATGTCTCTTTTCATGTAGTCCAGGGAGGTATGTCTCAGGTCATTCACACCAGCATGGACAATGACTGAGTCATATTTGTACTTGCCTTGGAGTGACCTGAGTGCTTGTGTTATGTGGCGGATCCTAGCACCCGACAGGCTGAGAGAGTTGTTGCAGTCCGCCAAGAAAACTGTGTAAAGTAAGTTGCTCCAGAATCTATATGGGGGTGCTCGGTGAAACAAACAGCCTACCTCAGAGTTTTTCTATTCTCCGTTGCTACCTAACACACACAAAAAAAAATTAAGACTTATACTAATGGAAAAATAACATGGTGACCGGACCTTTTTCCGTTAGTACAAGTCGGATTTACAGTGGGCATGCTGGCTGGTCTGGCCAGTCAGCATGCACATTTCAAAATACTAATAGGCAGTCATTGTATAATTCACAATTTAATGTTTACCAAAGAAAAATGGTGCTGCATATCACTCAATGGGAAGAAACCCTGTAAATCTGGATATCAGGTATGACAAACAAAAGGTATACCCCTCAATCCAGTTAGTTCACTGTAGTTTATGTTTAGTAGTATACATTGTTCCATAGCATTGAACCAGCCCAGAGAGTTTACACATTCTGAGTTTTATTGCAAACCCGAGATCTGAACCATGATTGAAGATCCCCAGGGTCCCAGACGTTCTGAGAGAGTTGTTGCAGTCCGCCAAGAAAACTGTGTAAAGTAAGTTGCTCCAGAATCTATATGGGGGTGCTCAGTGAAACAAACAGCCTACCTCAGAGACACCATATTGTCTGTAAAGTCGAGGAGCACAAAGCTACTATATATCTGAGGAGCAAATAATTCCTGTGACTAATCATAGGTCTTTTTGCCACCCACAACAAGTTTCCATTGCTGACATTACATTTATTTAAAAAAATTTTGAAAACACAGCATGTGAGAGATGTAGTATAAAAAGCACATTTGACAGGACAAGCATTTAACCCCCCTGTACTTTATTAAAGAAAAACAAAGAGTGAACATCCACTAAGTCCAAGCATTTCTTAATGTAATCAATGCCAGGGGCAACATTCCATTACACCACCCTATCCAAATGAATAGACATATAGATGCCCAAATAGATATGCTCTGTGGTAGATGGAAAGGGATGATCTACTGCTCGAGTGTGCGTAGCTGATGCCTTGAGGCATTATGTTATTCATTTATGGAGAAACAGGTCACTTTCACAGCTCATTCTGTAGACATGTTTTTGACATGAATATAGCTAGATTATGTATTGCAAGTATGTCAAAAACCCTAAATGACAAAAGAGAATGTTGAGCTGGGATGTGATAAAAGTAAATACTGCAATGTCCTTCTGGAAGACAGATAAAGTAGTATAGAAAATAGCATCTGCATTTTGAAAGGTATAAATTAAACCCATGCAAAGGTAGTGTCAGTGAAGTAATAAGATTAATTTTTTGGTGGAAATAGTATATAGACATGTCCACAAGTGTATTAGGCAAACAGGAATGCTTTAAATCAACAAATGGAAAGGAGAGACAGGCAGAAAGGAAAGGTTACTTTGCTGAATAACATGCAATGAATTTTTGTTGAGTACAAACCTATTATAGGTTCATAGGTTCATACTAGGCTATCTGCCCTAGGGCATTTATAAGTCTAGCCAGAGTGTGTTTGGCTTTCACCACCCATTTTAAATTAATTTTGCTACGCCCTTTTTCGAGGTTAATATACTGTGCCTCTGTCTAACAGTGACACAGAAGTGATACCCGGGGTAAACCTACGATCTCCCATCCACTCATGAAGATTTCTCTTGAAGAGAGTCAATGAGGGACTCTGCCTAACCTGGACTGGGATTTTATTCCAGAGTGAAGGGAGCCTCTGGGTTATGAATCTGTCCCTCCAGCATGTCCTATTTATTTCAGTGCTGAGGTTCAAGTCTTTCGAGCACGTAGCTTGATGGGATTTGGATTTTCTGAGGTGTAGCGTGTCCAGTAATTCTGGGTTGGACATGGCTTTATACGTCAGGCACAGATCACCTCTGAGCAGGCGGTATGCCACTGAGTAGAGCTGGAGTTTTTTTAACCGGGCAGCATATGGCATCTGTTTGAGCCCTTTGATCCTCTTGGTGAGGTACTTTTGGGGTCTTTCCAGTTGCTGCAGGTGTCTGGTAAGGTACATCCCAAAAGGGGCATTGTACTCAATTATGGGCCTGATAAGGGATGAGTAAAGAGGCATGATGACCCCCCCCCCCCCCGATCTAGATGTGAATCCCTTCATGATTAGGTGGGCTATATAAAATGTTTTTCTAACCACTTTGGCCACATGGTTGTCAAATGAGAGATTGCTATCAACTTGGGCCCCAGGTCCCTAATTACTTTTTCTGGTACTTAATGGATTACCACCTATGTGGTAATTTGTGGGCACTTTGATTTTGCCAAAGGGGATGACTATACACTTTTTGGCGTTTAGCTTGAGGCCATGGCTCTGGCACCAGTTGTCTGTTTCTATGAGACCCTTTTGGAGGATGCTTGTGTCGGCTGGAGAGTCGATTATGGCACCCAGTTTGCAGTCATCTGTGAACTTGGTCAGCCACAGTCCTTCCGTGTTGGCCTGTACCACAGATAAATATATACTGAACAAGAGAGGTCCCAGGACTGAGCCTTGTGGGACGCCACTTGTAACTGGTTTGGAGTCTGACATGGCTCCAGCAATTCTAACCATGTGGGTTCTGTCCATGAGCCAGTTTGCAACCCATCTAGTGACATAGGGGGTTTATATTTAAGCTGGTGAGCTTATCTATAATGCCCAAGTGGGGTATTGTATCGAAGGCTTTTGCAAGGTCCAGGTAGGCTGTGTGGACCACCTTCCCCTCATCAATGGCCTTGGTGACTGTTTCAAAGAAATCGACCAGGTTTAAGAGGCAGGATCTGCCCTTAACAAAGCCGAACTGAGTAGGATCCAGTGTCTGTAGGTCCCCAATATCTTTATTTATGAGGTCCATGATGATCCTTTCCATAGCTTTGCAGACCAAGCTAGTCAGGCTTATGGGGCGATAGTTTCCAGGATCTGTTGAGGCACTACCTTTGTGGAGAGGGACCACTGTTGCTGTACGCCACTCTTTGGGTACATATCCTGTAGTAAGGCTGAGATTGAACAGTAGTTTTATGTTTGGGTGTAGCTCTTCTTGGAGTTCTTGTAGGACGCAGCCCGGGACACTGTCTGGTCCCATTGATGCTGTGTTTTTTGCTTTGGAGAGGGCAGCTCTTACCTGAGCATCTGAGATGTCAAGGGGACAGCACTCTGCTGGGATAGATATTTGCCCTTTTAGTGGGGAGATGGGGGAGAAGTTTGCGCTGAACCTGTCAGCTAGGATGTTGGCAATGTCTGTGGGTTCAATGTATTTTTTTGTCATTTTGGACTAATTCTGAGCATATCTGGGAATTCCCACCCAGGTTCCTAACATAACTAAAGAAAGCCTTGTGATTATCCTTAGTGTCCTGTGCAATTTTTCTCTCGAAGCTGGCTTTAGACGATTTTATGAGTGCCCGTAGTTTTTTGCTAATACTGATCAGAGATGCCTTCCCTTTTTGGGATTTTGCTCTATCATGTAGTAGCTTCCTCCTTCTATTGTATAGTTTGTTTATGGCTGGGGTCCACCAGAAAGGATGTCTGCCTTTGTAGGATTGGGTCTTGGTTATTTGGGATTGCATGATTTGAGGAGTGTGAAATTTGCTTTAGAGAAGTTTTTCACTGTGGTTTTCTGGGCAGGGGTTGGGGTCATGATGTGAATATCCAGTGAGATTAGTTTATGGTCTGATCTTACCAGTGTGGGATACAATTCTGGTCTGGAGCATAGAGTCCCCATGTTGGTGATGATCAGGTCCAGTATGTTTTCCTCTCTTGTGGGAGTGGTAACAAGTTGTTCCATAGCATTTGAGTTTATAAATTCTAGGAACCTTTGGGCTAGGGTGTTGGAGCTAGAGTAATGCTCCCAGTCTATGTTTGGGTAGTTGAAGTCGCCCAATATAATAGTGTTTGGAGAGACCTTCATATCTTCCAGTGTTCTCAGGAAGGCCAAGTGGGGTTCCTGGGTTTGGGAGGGTGGTCTGTAGCAGGCTATAAACTGGAAGGCAGTTTTACCCACTGTTAGTTGCACATGGATAGTCTCTGATGTTTCGTGCTGTGCCACCAACCTCGAGGTATGGGTATCTTTGACGAATATTGATACTCCCCCTCCTTTTGTGGTTCGTTCCAAGTTTTGGGGCAGAAAAGCATGGTATGCGGTATAACCTGGTAGTGCTGGGGTGCTCTCAGGAGCCTTGAACCAGGTTTCTGTTACTGCACAAATATCGATGTTCTCCATGCTAAGGAGAGTTTTGAGTGCGTGCATCTTGAGGTTTAGACTTCTGGCATTGAGTTGCATTACTCTTAGTTTCTTATCCCTTGTGATACCTATGGAGGTGGGTTTGTCTTTTGAGCCTTGCCTAAAAAAGCCACTATGGGGGAAGCAAGAGCCTTTGCCAATATCCGAAAGCCCAGGGGTGACAGGTGCAAGCCGTCCCTAGTGAAGCATCGTGGCTTGTCAAGCATGTCATCCCAGGCTGAAAGGCATGGGATCCCCTTTGAATGACACCAATACTTAAGCCAATTGTTGAAATTGATCATCTTGTCTTCATATTGTGGCATCATTCTTGGTGAGGGTAAGATGCTACTCAAGGTCAGGGTCATACCGGCCTGGGCTACATTCTCAGAGAGCTCCTCTATGTCTCTTTTCATGTAGTCCAGGGAGGTACATCTCAGGTCATTCACACCAGCATGGACAATGACTGAGTCATATTTGTTCTTGCCTTGGAGTGACCTGAGTGCCTCTGTTATGTGGCAGATCCTAGCGCCTGACAGGCTGCTCACCGTGACCTTCTCCTTGCTCAGCCTGGTGAGCGGGACGTCAGTGTGCCTGACAATAGAGTCACCTATTACAAGTGTATCAGGTGTGTTGTTTAGCCTTAAGGGCTGTGACTGTTCGGCACACTGGCTTTGTGAGCTATGTGCTGCACGTGTTTTGTTTTGGGGTAGCGGTTGCTTTGGTGTCTGCTTTGGAGGTCTCTGCTGCTTAGGCGGATTTTTATTTAGATCCTGCAAGTATGTTTTTGTGTGTTTATGTGTTTGGTTTGCTGTCATGGTAGGTCTATGTGAGACTGGAATCGTAGTGAGTGTGGTTTCCTTCTCCTCCTGACTGGTTACGCCAGTACTGAGTTGAGAGAGTTTAGCCTCCAGTTTGGCTATATGGTTGCATCTCTCACATGTGTTGGAATTTGTTGGGAGGAGGAGAGGGTTGTCTGTGTACATGAGGCAGTTGTAACATTGCCTCAAGATTCCCAGATTCACCAGCTGGACCGGAGAGGAGATTGACAACTGACCTTTGGACCTGCTAGAATAGTATTGGGAATTATGCATACATATTTGTTCTATGGCAAAAGTGTCTGCATGTGAAAGCACTGCACATGGAGAAATGCATATTTCTACTGTTTTTTATCTAAGAAGGGTGGCAATCATGTTAAGCATGAGAATGCTAAGGGTCTGACAGAAATATATATGAAAATATAATTAAACCAACTTCTGTATCAAAGAAGAAAGACAAGACAAAAGGCCAGTATATAATAATAAAACAAGTACACATTAGAACACATGAAGCATTTAATGTTTTGAAACAGGCTGAGAAGAAACTGATAGAATGTTGGGAGGTAATGGATAGAGCTCAAATGGGCTTCCACTCAGGCTACTGAATGTATTAATAGTAGTGTTTTTTATCTCTATGTATTAACAGTAGTGTTTTTGTACCTCTAGAAATACTGCTTAGTCTCTGCAAAGAAACTACAGCAGTGTCACTTTATTGGCTTATGTGTAAAGTTTGTCACCAGCTTTCTGTAGTAAAGTGGATCTGGAGATTGAAGACTAGCGAAGAAGGGATTATGCAGCTGATAGCCAACTCTTGTATCCTAAGGAAAAAACAGAAAATCAGGTGCTACACTGCTACACCCTGGAGGAGGCTACTGAAAGTTCACCTTCATGTCATATTGCAACTGTTAATGCTTTCAGTTGCAGAAGAAAGTTGGGCACTGAAATATGTATTTGGCTCTGTTCAGATTCATTGCCTTTTGTACTTGTACCAGGGGTCTGGTAGTTGTAAATATCTTTGAGTAACTGCTATCTGCAAATAAGTTGACAGGCATTGTACTGCATTGTGAACAAGGGTGTAGATCAGTCTTCTTGTGGACAGTTATAATGGGGTGGTTAGCAATCAGCAGAGAATTGTAGCGGTAGCAGAAATCATAGGAATAAATGCTATTTATTTATTTATGTCTTTTGTTTACTGGGAAGGTTTGACTGGGTGCACACTCCCATTTTCAGTGGAGGCCTGCAGAGAAAAACTCTGTATGACATACTATATAGTTACATTCTATATAGTCACACAAAAGTACCTCGGCCTGAAGGAGTAAAAATACATGGATTAAAAAATAAAAGAGAGTACTGTATGATTGGAAGATATCAACAGTCGTTCTCTTACACAGACGTGTCTTGGATCTGGCTTAGCAATAATGTAAGTACGCATTCCATATATATATATATATATATATATATATATATATATATATATATATATATATAGTCATTTATTTATTTATTTTACATTTGTTGTCCAGAGAAGTCCAGCTAGGCACAAAGGCCACTTTTCAGAGGAGGCCCAGGGAGAAAGTACATGCAGTACAAACCAAATCTTTTGAGATTTTGCATATATATATATATATATATATATATATATATATATATATATATATATATATATATATACATAGAGAGAGAGAGACATAGATATAGATATTCATTTATCTATATTTATTTATCTCTTTCTCTTTCTCTCTCTCTCTCTCTCTCTCTCTATATATATATATATATATTTTTTTTTTTTTTAAACAACAGTCAGAGAAAGCTGCAGAGACATGTCTGTGATTGAGACTTTCTGGATTCATGCGTGCTATTTTTCATTCAGCAATATGACTCCATAGCTTGCCAGTCATACTTGATCCGCTTAATTAAAATGGTGTCCACAGGAACTGTTGGCTGATAATAATAAAATAGAGTGAATGATCGGATGTGTGCTTTAACACTGATGTTGTTGGTGTGGAGAGGTCAAGAGAGGTCACATGATCATGTGCTTTATAATAATGGAGGAAGCGAGGGTTGTTCCCCTCTTCCGTTTTTAACAAGATTGATTGCCTTCACGTGTGTTTATTTTCCTCTGTAAATGTATGTCTAACCCGACTTTCTTACCCTTAAGATGATACTGCCAACAGGTTATGGGCCCAGGAGGGAAGTAAGAAGCCGATGGCATAGAGCATGTTTCGACGGAGATGAGAAGAATTACGAGTTGTGAGAGACAACGTTTCTGGGGCACCTGCGTTTACTAGGGCTGAAAGATGCCATTTTGCGAAATGTGCAGCAGGACACAGAGGATGACGAGAATGAGGAGGAAGGTGATGACGATGCTCAGAAAAATGAGGAGGCATATGCAGAACTAATACAGTTCTTAGATGACAAAAGTTCTTCCCTCCTCGTGAGAGAAGTCGCATATGATGGTCAAGAAGCGCTTCAGATCCTCAGAGACCATTATGCCGGGAAAGGGAAGCCATGGGTAATTAGCCTATACACCGAATTAACAAGCCTCCAGAAGGCCATCATTGAAAGTCTCACAGACTATATTAGGGCTGAGATGGCCATTATGGCACTTAGAAATGCTGGGGAGAAGCTCAGTGATGGATTACTAATTGTGATGATTCTGAAAGGGTTGCCTGAAACTTTTAAACCATTTGCAGTACACATCACACAAGATGAAGATAAGTTGGGCTTTGATGAGTTCAAAACAAGGTTGAGAAGCTATGAACATACAGAGAAAATTTAATGCCAATGTAAGTAATGATAATGTGATGAAAACAAGTGGTCTTGGGGAAAGAGTAAAAGCAGAGATTATATGCTATAGCTGTGGCCAAAAGGGACACGAGGCACGAGAATGCTGCAGAGAATATAAAGGCCAGAGACACTGGTGTAGTTTGTGTAAAAACTCTAGCCGCAGAGACAGTAACTGTTGATGAAAGAAGAAAGATAATGTGAAACAACTAACTGATGTGAATGATCACACATTTGTCTTCAGAATAAATGAGCATCAAATTCGTGAATTAAAACAGACGGGATTAATGGTGGACACTGGCACCACGTCACACATAATTAAAGACCTGAAAAACTTTAAATGCTTTCATGCAACTTTACAACCAGAGCAACACGTTGTGGAATTAGCTGATGGAATGAGAACCTGTGGGGCTGCACAGAAGAGAGGCAATGCAGAGGTATGGCTGCTAAACACAGAGGGGCACAAAGTAAAGGTAATGATGACTCGGGTGCTGTATATCCTGACATATCCACAAAGCATTTTATCTGTTAAGGCAGCAACGTCCAAGGGGGCCTTGATCAACTTTAAACAAGGCTGTGTCCAACTCATCTACAAAAACGGCACCAGGTTTGACATAATTGAGTGTGATACTCTACTATTTAGACACATATAAAAACAGCACCAGGTTTGACATAATTGAGTGTGATAGACTCTATTATTTAGACACATATAAAAACGTCACCAGGTTTGATGTAATTGAATGTGATAGACTCTATTATTTAGACACATATAAAAACGGCACCAGGTTTGACATAATTGAGTATAATAGACTCTATTATTTAGACACATATAAAAACGGCACCAGGTTTGATATAATTGAGTGTGATAGACTCTATTATTTAGACACATATGATGAAGAAAACGATAGTGAGATACATTACGATGCATCTCAGAGCTGTTATGACATTCAAGCATGGCATAAAATGCTTGGTCACTGTAATTTCAAATATGTGTCAAAATTAGAAAAAGTGGTAAAAGGAATAAAAATTAAAGGTAAAGTTGAGAGACCTAATCTAGATTGTGAAACCTGTATGGAATTTGCACAGAGATGGAGACTGAGGAAAAATCTTGAGGCCTACTTCTCATTCATGCAGGTAGGCCTAAACTTGACAAAAGTACGTGAAACAATAAACTTTGATGGTGGCTACCTGTGCATATGTATATCTTAAATGTGAGGCCTACCAATGAAATCACAACATTCTGATAGTATAATGAACTACCCAGATTTAATTGTAGTAACCAGGAACAATAAGTTGAATGGACATAATCCCAAAATGGGGGCCCACATGTTATATTATAGAAGTACTGCCATGTAGCCAGGGAAGGAATGTGGAACTGACAGTTCTGTAGGTCTCTGGTGAGGGCACAAATAAATATAATATCAAATTGAATATGCCCTTTAATGACAGCAATGTTTCTCTTGTTAGTAATGTATGGCTTTCACTGTTGGTATATATAGCTGGAATCTGGAAATTGATGCAAGAAACACACAGTGGTACACATTTCAGTAAGTATGGTAAATCCAGGAAAAAAAACATGCATGCTTAAAGCACTGACCCTAGGAAGGAAATAATAGAAAGAATCTGGGATTCATATCTACCCCATGCTAAGTCCTACAGTGAAAACTGAAACAGCAGTGGTAACCGTCAGAAGGACCCTGGGTGGGATATGTGTTCAGAAGGACTCCTGAGATACTCAACATATCTTTCCAATAGTAAGATGGGGATAGGGTCAAAGAAACATAGTGCTCATAGTGGAAACTTTTAAGCTGTTTTTACTTTGTTACTGCATTAAAAGTATTGTTTTTCTGTGCTTTAAACTGATAATTTGTGTGATCATTTCAGAACAAGACAAGATAAATACTGTTTCTCCCTAGCACTAAAATATATATATTGTATAGCATAGGTAACTGTTCCTCAAATACAGTTATATACCGTACAACAGTCAATAAAAAGAGGAAATGGCTAAAACTGCTAGCTTGTGGTTTGTTGATATGCTGGCATATAGAGAACTCTGACTAAACCATACTTAATCAGATTTGCAGAGTCTCACTATTTTCACCTGTTTACCAGTTTTCTAGAATATATATGATATGATGTGGTGTGTGTGTGTGTGTGTGTGTGTGTGTGTGTGTGTGTGTGTGTGTGTGTGTGTGTGTGTGTGTGTGCGCGCGTGCACTTGCGTTTGCATGTGTAGAAAAACGTATGACAACAGTGTCTCAATGTTTCCCTCTGAAGAAATAGTTCCTCATATTCATGCAGAAACAAAGGTAATGATTAAAATGTACACATTACTTAAGTGTAACTGGGAAGTTAGCATAATGGCATGATTGTCAAAAAACTGGGACGCTGATGCTGTTATATAATGACAGACTAGTCTCTCTAGAACATGGGCCTCAATGAATTCTGCACATTGTTTTTTTAGTTGTGATTAGTTCTAGTAAGTTTTATTTTATTGTAGCTACAATGAGGGATATATTCTGAAATGAAGTATGTTTGCGTTTGTAGATAGTGGTACATTTCTAAAATAAACCACAAATAATGGACATTATAGCAAACCAAAGCTCCATCATCTATGCATTTCCATTTGTATGAATGAACAATAGTATTTCTCATTTATATACAATTGTGCTCATGTCATGTATATCCATGCATTTCAGTCCACAGTTTTTCATAGTGAAATGCAAGCAGAATGCAGTAATGGAATGCATACCTCTTAAAAGTAGAATTGTCTGCCAGTGAATATGCTCAAAATAGTAACACAGAACTATGGCTGGGAATCCCAAAGGGCTACTGCCAGTGGTAAGCCCTAACACTGTCAGTCTTCTGCTAGCAGTAACCCTTTGTGATTCATTGACAGACCAACCACAGTGATTCTACGTGGTCTGTTGAATCACCATGGTGGGCCGCCTCAGCAACCATGCTAAATGCTAATGAGACATTCTGGAGAAGTGACCTGTGTTAAGGAGCCTTAATGTCTCACCCAGAAAAACCTTTGCTTTAAGGTAGTTATGCAGTCGAGTGATTCAGAAAATGACTCAGCTTTGTAAATTAGCACCGCAAACTATGTTAAAGAATATGGCTAAATGCTGCAGTACCTCATTATTATCAATAGGGTGACTGCTGTATAGGTAAAATTAGGTACGTATCTGCAGATAAGTAGTAGTAAGGGATGTGTGAGTTTGTGTGTGTGTGTGTGTGTGTGTGTGTGTGTGTGTGTGTGTGTGTGTGTGTGTGTGTGTGTGTGTGTGTGTGTGTGTGTGTGTGTGTGTGTGTGTGTGTGTATGTGTACATGACAGTATTTGTACATGTCTATAGGAGTATAAATGCTCTTGTGTTAGTGTGCAAGTGTGTGTGTGTGTGTGTGTGTACATGTCTATGCGCTGAAGTGTATGTGTGTGTGTGTGTGTGTGTGTATGCACCTTGGTAATTGCAACAGCAGATTTACTTAGAGGATCATTAGAGTATATGTGTGTCTGTGAATGTGTGTGCGTGTGTGCGTGTGCATGTGCGTGTGTGTGTGTGTGTGTGTGTGTGTGTGTGTGTGTGTGTGTGTGTGTGTGTGTGTGTGTGTGTGTGTGTTTATCTGCAAATGTGAAAGTATCTCCTAAGTGCGATAAGGTGGGGGGATTATTTGATATATGGTGAAGGTATGTGTGTGTGTGTCTGTCTGTCTGCCTGTCTGCCAGTATGTGTGTGCCAGCGTGAGTGTTTGAATATGTACATGTGTATGAGATAGTAAATGAGGGGACCAAAGCAATGTATGGTCTATTAGTGGCGATTACCAGAAAAAAGTGTTGAATAGCACCATTGGTAACACCACACAATTCAGAAACATGCAGATTAGCTGATAATAAAGTATTTCTTCATTTCATAGGTTCATGAGTGTGTACTAGGCTAATGGCCCTGGGACCTTTACAAGCCTTGCCCATAGAAGTGCCTTGGCAGTGTGTCACCTGTTATTAGCTCTCAGTGTCTCTATCAAGTAGATCCACTGGAGTGATTCCCCGGGGTGAACTTTCTATGTCCCATCCACTCATCAAGATTTCTCTTGAAGAAGGCCATTCAGTTGCTCTGCTTGACATGTATGGGAAGTCTATTCCATAGCACGGGCAGTATCTGGGTTATGAACCTGTCCCTCCAACATGTTCTGTTGATTGTGGTAGTGAGGTTGAGGTCTCTGGAGCATGTGGTGCGGAGGGATTGGGATTTCTTTAGATGTAGCATTTCTAACAGAGCTGGGTCAAACATGGCTTTGTAAGTCAAGCAGAGCTTGTGTCTTAGTAGACGATATGAGACACAGAATAGCTGGAGTTTTTTGAGTCTGTCCATGTAGGACATATATTTAAGGCCTAGGATCCTCTTCATGAGGTTCTTTTGTGCTCTCTCCAGCTGTTTCAAGTGCCTAAAGAGGTACATACCAAATGGGGCATTATACTCTATGATTGGTCTAATGAGGTAAGAGTAGAGAGAAATGATGACCTCTTTCTTCCTGGATGCAAAACCCTTGGTAATGAGATGTGTCACATAGAAAGACTTTCTGACCACAGTGGCAATGCGGTGGTCGAAGGAGAGGTTGCTGTCAACCTTTGTCCCCAGATCTCTTATAATGCCTTCAGTGTTAAGTGGACTCCCATTATGGTAATTAGTGGGAACAGAGTTTTTCCCAAAGGGGATGACGACGCATTTTTTGGAATTAAGCTTAAGGCCATGGTTTCAACACCAGTCACTGGTCTCAGTGAGGCCTTTCTGTAGGATGTCTACATCACTTGGGGAGTTAATAATGGCTCCCAGCTTGCAGTCATCTGCGAATTTGGTCACCCAGAGTCCCTCCATGTTGGCCTGGACTTCTGAGAAGTAGATGCCAAACAGGAAAGGACCTAGGACCGATCCCTGTGGGACTCCCCTTGTGACTAGTCAGCAGTCTGACTTTGAGTTCACTACTTTCACACTGTGTGTTGTATCCATGAGCCAGTTTGCAACCCACCTAATGATAGAAGGGTTGATGCCTAGTTTGGTGATTTTATCAATAATTCCTGAGTGAGGAATGGTATCAAAGGCATTGGCTAGATTGAGATAGGCTGTATGAACTGCCTTACCTTCATCCACCGCTCTGGTGACTGACTCAAAGAAGTCAACCAGGTTGAGCAGGCATGATCTACCTTTCAAAAAACAAATTGCATGGGATCTAGAGTTTGGAGATTCCCTATATCCTTGTTAATTACATCCATGATGATGCACTCCATAGCCTTACATATCAGACTCATCAGGTTAATGGGGCGTTAATTTCCAGGGTCTGTAGTTGCTCCTCCTTTATGGAGAGGGATGACTGTAGCAGTGCACCATTTGGTAGGCACAAAGCCTGAGGTGAAGCTGTGAGTGAACAGGGCACACAGAAGTGGTGCCAGTCCACTTTGTAGTTCATGTAGAACACATCCAGGATATCATTGGGTCCCATGGAGGCTGTATTCTTGGCCTTAAACAATGCAGATTTATCCTGTGCTGCAGTAATGCAGGGTGCCTGGCATTCTTCTGGTATTGAGATTGGTCCTTTGGGGGGGAGGGGGTAAAGTTGGCACTGAGTCTGTTGGCCAGTAAGTTAGCAAAGTCCGTTAGCTCAGCATTAGAGGTACCATTCTGCAGTAACTCAGAGCAAATCTGGGTATTGCCATGGAGATTCTTGATATAACTATTTCAGCTAATCATATCTCTGAAAAGCATTTACCACGTTTGCGTTAATTCACCCTGTTCCCCAGCAGTTTACACATGTGAAAGAAAAGTTCTCTGAATCTCAGCCTAGTTCCAATATGCATTATGCTATCCAATATTCAACAATGCATATTTATTCTGAGTTTATTTAATGGTTCACTGTGAAAATATGTGGAGAATCTATCCATCAAAAGCCCATAGAAATAGAACGGAAACTTTTGAGGAGTGGTTATTATTATTATTATTATTATTATTGTTGTTGTTGTTATTATTAAATCAGTGTTCTTGTACTTGATCAACCGGTTCTTTTTACATTTTATTATTGCAGGGGCCACTGTGAGGCAGGGAAATATGATAAGCAGAAATCATGGATATTTTCAAAAATGTTGTCAGCATGGATATAGGGGGACATAACAAACTGACTTAGAGCAGGGAAGTTTTATAGCAGACTTCTTTTGTCTCTGAATAAAATAAAGTAGACACAGGAAAATGAAAGAATGAATGAAAGTTAAAAAATAAGGTAGGTTAATCAAAAAGGGATAGTGATATTAAAGCAAAATATGGGAAGGGCATTTAGAGAGAATGAAGACCAATCTCAGAGCATTGCATGTACTTATTCTCAGACCATTATAGGGGTTATACTTTAACTTTGATGTTCCCAGTGACACATACATTATTCTTTTTCTAATTTGTACAATTACTTGTTTATTTTTGTAGCAAGATAAGTCAACCTGCAAATATCTTTATTTTATTTTAAATACGATTGGAATTCTAAGACTTAAATGACCACAATCCACATCCCGCCCCCACCCCAAGCAAAAAAGACCATAGTGAAGAACTTCTCTAAAGCAAACTTCACACTACTCAAGACTGGTGTGGTATCCTTCAAGGCCCCTGAGCCAGAGGAAACCACAACCCAAGCTGCGGAAGCCCTTACAAATGCCTTCTATGAACACCTCCAGGACTGCATGGATCAGGCAACCCCAAATAAAACCAAGACTCTTTCCACAAAGGGCAAACGTCCAGTCTGGTGGACCCCAGCCATTAACAAACTTTACAATAAGAGGAGAAAGCTATTACATGATAGAACAAAATCCATAAAGCGGAAGTCACCCCTGATCATTATTAGTAAAAAAATACGAGCAGTCATAAAATCAACTAAGGCCAATTGTGAGAGAAAAATTGCCATGGATTCAAAGGACAATCATAAGGCCTTTTCAGCTATGTTAGGAACCTGGGTGGAAACTCCCAGATATGCTCAGAATTAGTCCAAAATGATACAAAAATCACTGAACCCACAGACATTGCCAACATACTGGCAGACAGGTTCAGTGCAAACTTCACCCCTCTCCCCTAAAGGAGAGATAACTATCCCAGCCGAGTGTAGCCTCCCGGACATCTCAAATGCGCAGGTGAAAGCTGCTCTCTCTAAAGCTAAAAACACAGCATCAATGGGACCGGATGGTGTCCCCGGCTGTGTGCTACACGAGCTAAATGAGGAATTAAACCCGCACATAAGGCAGCTGTTTAATCTCAGCCTTACCACAGGATACGTGCCCAAGGAGTGGCGACGGCAACTGTGGTCCCACTCCACAAAGGCGGTGCCTCTACGGACCCTGGTAATTACGCCCATAAGCTTAACAAGTCTAGTCTGCAAAGCTATGGAGATGATCATAATGGAGCTCATAAACAAAGATATAGGGGACTTGCAGACATTGGACCCGACCCAGTTTGGCTTTGTCAAGGGAAGATCATGCCTTTTGAACTTGGTTGACTTCTTGAAACAGTCACCAAGGCCATTGATGAGGAAAGGCAGTCCATACAGCCTACCTTGACCTTGCAAAGGCTTCGACACAATACCCCACTCGGGTATTGTAGAAAAACTTACCAGCTTAAATGTAAACCCATATGTCACAAGATGGGTTGCAAACTGGCTTAAGGACAGAACCCACAGGGTTAGAGTTGCTGGCGCTGTGTCAGACTCCAAGCCGGTCACAAGTGGTGTCCCACAGGGCTCGGTCCTTGGCCCCTATTGTTTGGCATCTACTTCTCAGAAGTACAGGCCAACATGGGAGGACTTTGGCTGACAAAGTTTGCAGGCGACTGCAAACTGGGCCATAGTGGAAAGTGCATCGGACATGGATATCCTTCAGAAGGGACTCACGGAAACAGATAGCTGGTGCCAGAGCCATGGCCTGAAGTTAAACGCCAAAAATGTATAGTCATACCCTTCGGGAAAAACAAGGTAACCCCAAGCTACCATATAGGTGGCAATCCACTAAGCACAGAAGAGGTTATCAGGGACCTGGGGACCCAGGTTGACAGTGGCCTTTCTTTTGACACTCACATTGCTAAAGTGGTTAGAAAGACCTTCTACATTGCCCACCTGATCATGAAGGGATTCACATCCAGATCTAGTGAGGTCATTGTTCCCTGTACTCTTCACTTATCAGACCAATGATCGAGTACAATGCCCCATTCGGGATGTATCTCACCCGACATCTGCAGCAATTGGAGAGACCCCAAAAGTTCCTCACCAAAAGGATAAAGGGACTCCAAAATCTGTCATATGCTGCCAGATTGAAGAAACTCCAGCTCTATTCAGTCGCATACCGTCTGCTCAGAGGTGACATGTGCCTGACATACAAGGCCATGTCCAACCCGGAATTAATGGACATGCTCCACCTCAAAAATCCAAATCCACCAAAACCACTAGAGCAAGCGACTTAAACCTTAGCACGGATATAAATAGGACGTGCTGGAGGGATAGATTTATCACTCAGAGACTCCCTATGCTGTGGAATAAAATCCCGGTCCATGTGAGGCAGAGCACCTCGCTGACTCTGTTCAAGAGAAATCTAGACCTGTGGATGGGAGATCGTAGGTTTACCCCAGGAATCAACTCTGTGTCACTGCTGGACAGAGGCACAACAAACTAATGGGCACAGTATTTTTTCATATAAGGGGTGGTGTAAGCCACAATAATTTGGGCTAGGCTTATAAATGCCTTAGGGCAGATAGCCTAGTATAAACCTATGAACCTATGAACCTAATCCCCAGTTTGCATCCCAGTGTGCAGTATCTCTTACTCCATGAAGCAGAATTATAGGACACATACATTTGCAAAGATATTGAAAAAAAAAAGTTTTCCATTTGTATCTGTGACCATACTAAATTGTTGGAAGTTTGATCCAAGTACTTCCGATTGGGTATAACATGCCTTTGGTAATAACTGGCCTTGGTATCTAAGCTAGTTTTTATGGCTTGGCTACCAAAGACATATATGTCCTAAGCCATATGAAAGCAGTTCAGGGAACTGTAATGCTTATAGGATAAACTTATTGAAGAAAAGTGTTAGTTCATTATATTCTTCCTGTTCTGGGATGGCATACAACAAAGTAATATGTTCTGATACACATTGCCCCTACAATCATCCTAAGCTCATTTACTTGTATTTAAAATAAGGTTTAGCCGCATTTATTTTCTGGAATCCTTGCATTAGTTTCAGTTATAATGCATCCCACATCTGACCAAGTCTCTTGATTTTCTTGAATGAATGAATGAATGAATGAATTAATTAATTAACTAATTAATTATTTATTAATTAGAGAATAGTAGCTCAATTTGCATTTGCTAGAAAATGCATTGTACAGCTACACTGACTGCTTCAATGATTAGTAACTTTGAAATGACTATTTTTTAAACAAGTAGTCATTTCATTTCAACATAGGATCATAGGCTTGTAGATGTTTACTAGGCTAATGATTACAAAAGCCTTTTTTAAGCCTAGCCATGCATCACCAATCTCAGACAAGTTCTAGTACCCTTGATAAGTATAAGCAGGGGCTTGGGAGATGAAACATTTACAAGCAGGGGCCTGGGAGATTAAACATTTACAGGCTGCCTGTGTCCATTATAGGTTCATAGCTTCATAGGTTGGTACTAGGCTATCGGCCCTACGGCCTATACAAGCCTAGCCATAACAATTCCCTGGCTATTTCTTCCAACAATATTTACTTCTCTGGAGCCCTGTCTAGCAGGGCGACTAACGTGATCTCCAGGTGAATTTCCTATCTCCCATCCAATCATTAATGTTCCTTTTGAAGAGAGCCAAAGAGGCGCTCTGCTTGACATGTATGGGCAGTCTATTCCAGAGTCTGTGGAGTCGCTGGGTCAGGAACCTATCCCTCCAGCATGTTTTGTTCATTGTGATGATAAGGTTTAAATCCCTGGAGCATGTGGCTCAGAGGGATTAGGAATTCTTTAAGTGTAGCATGTCCAACAGCTCTGGGTTTGACTTGGCCCTGTATGTTAAGCAGAGATCACCTCTGAATAGACGATATGCGACAGAGTATAGCTGGAGTTTTTTTAGATGGTCAGCATAGGGCATCTACTTTAGGCCTGTGATTATTTTAATGAGGTATTTCTCCGGCCTTTCCAGTTGTTGCAGATGTCTTGAGAGGTATATGCCATATGAGGTGTTGTATTCTATAATGGGTCTAATGAGGGATGAGTACAGTGGGACAATGACCTCCTTTTTTCTAGATGAAAAGCCCTTAGTGATGAGGGTTGCCACATAGAAGGATTTCCTGACAGTTGTGGTGATGTGGTTATCGAAGGTGAGACCACTATCCACCTGTGTCCCTAAGTATCTCATCACACTTTCGGTGTTTAGTGTATTGCCACCTGTGTGGTAATTCATGGGTACATAGTTTTTCCCAAAGGGGATAACTATAAATTTCTTGGCATTGAGCTTGAGCCCATGGCTCTGGCTCCAAACATATGTTTCTGTAATGCCCTTTTGAAGAATATCCACATCATTTGAGGATTCAATAATGGCTCCAGTTTGCAGTCATCTGTGAACTTTGTTAGCCAAAGTCCCTTAATGTTGGCCTGTACTTCAGAGAAGTAGATGCCAAACAAGAGCGGTCCCAGTATTGAACCCTGAGGTACTCCACTTGTCAATTGTCTGGAGCTGAATTTGGAGTAAGCTACTTTTACAGTGTGGGGTCTGTCAGAAAGCCACCTAGCAATCCATCGTGTGATATAGGGATTAATGCCCAGTTTAGTAAATTTATGTATGATTCCAGAGTGGGGGGTGGTGTCGAATGCCTTGGCGAGGTCCAGATAGGCTGTGTGGACCACCTGACCCTCGTTCACAGCTCTGGAGACTGATTAGAAGAAGTCAATCAGGTTCAGGAAACAAGATCGGCCCTTCATGAACCCAAACTGGGTGGGGTCGAGTGTTTGAAGGTTGCCAATGTCTTTGTTTATAGGTTCCATGAAAATACATTCCATGGCCTTGCAGATTAGGCTCATCAGACTGATGGGGCAGAGTTCCTAATATCCAAGGTGGATCCCCTCTTGTGGAGTGGGATAACTGTTGCTGTGCGCCACTCGGTAGGCATGAAGCCTGAGGTGAGGCTATGATTAAACATGACACTTAGATTAAGTGCCAGTTTATTTTGTAGTTCATGTAGCACACAGCCCGGGATGTCATCTGGTCCCATGGATGATGTATTCTTAGCTTTGGAGAGTGCGTTTTTTACCTGTGTGGCCATTATTACTGGAATTTGGCAATATTCTGGTATTGAGATGGGCCCTTTAGGGGGTGAGAGGGGGCGCAAAGTTGGCACTAAATCGCTCTGCCAAGATATTGGCAATATCCTTGAGATCAGTATATTTAATGCCATTCTGATGTAGCTCATAGCAGATCTGAGCATTGCCATTTAGATTCTTGACATAGCTATAGAATGCCTTGTGGTTGTCTTTGGAATCTTTTGCAATTTTATTTTCGTAACTAACTTTGGAGGATTTTATTAGGGATCTCAGCTTCTTACTGAGACTGGTAAGGGAATTTTTTGCATACTTGGAGATTCCTCCTTTCTGAAGCAGTTTCTTCCTTTTGTTGTAAAGTTTGTTTATGGCAGGGGGACCACCAGATTGGCTTCCTTTTTTTGGAGGAGAGCTTCTTGGTTTTATTTGGGTTGGCACAATTCATGCATGAGTGGATGTGCTCGTATAGGGCCTTAGTGTAGGATTCAGCAGTCAAAATTTCAGTTCCCATCTGCATGAGTGTCATGAAGTTTGTCACTTCTGATTTGAGTAGCATGAAGTTGGCCTTGGAAAAGTTTTTTACAGAGGTTTCTTTACTGGGGGTGGGGAGGGATGTGGCTGTCAAGGGTGATTAGCTTATGGTCAGACCTGACCAACGAAGGAGTGACCATAGATGTGGAGCATCGATTTCCCATGTTGGTAATGACCAGGTGTAGGATATTAGAGCCCCTGGATGGGACTATGGATTAGTTGATCCAGGGCATTGAAATTTATGAATTCCAAGAACCATTGGGCAAAGGTGTTGGTACATGAGTAGTTTTCCTAGTTAATGGCAGGTTAGTTGAAATCACCCAGTGCTAGGGTATTTGGTTGTATCTTAATATTTTCCAGTATGTTTAGAAAGGTGTAGTGAGAATCTTGGGGCATGGTGGGGGATCTGTAGCAAGCTACAATTTGGATAGCAGTCTTTCCTAGTATTAGTTGCACCTGGAGAATTTCAGATGCATTGTGTTGGGCAACTAGCCTGGTAGTGTGAATATCCTTAGTGAATATGGACACTCCTCCACCTTTAGTGTTTCGGTCCTGGTTTGATGGTTGAAAAGTGTGGTAAGAGTTGTAGCCTGGTATTGCAGGGTGCTCTTTGGTGCCTTGAACCAGGTCTCAGTTACTGCACAGATATCGATGTTCTCCATTTTTAGGAGTGCCTCGAGAGAGTGCATTTTGAGGTTTAGACTTCTACAATTGAGTAGCATTACCTTCAGATTTTGCATGCCTGTACCTGCTGCAGTGATGGTTTTGTCCTTTGAACTTTGCCTAAAAAAAAGCACTATAGGGGTGACAAGAGCCTTACCCAGTAACCTGAATCCCAGGAGCAACAGATGCAGACCATCTCTGGAAAAGCATCCTGGTCTGCTGATCATGTTGTCCCAGGCAGACAGATACTGGATTCCTTTTGAATGACACCAGAAGCTTAGCCAATTGTTGAAGTCAATCATTTTGTCCTTATACTGTGGTATCATTCTTGGTGAAGGCAGGAGACATAGATAGCAAATCAGGGGTGAATTTCCTGTTCCTCATCCAATTGTTAAACTTACACTTGAATTGGGTTAGGGAGGAACTCTGCTTCACTTGGATGGGGAGCCTAATCCAGAGATATCAGTCTCTGGGATACATACCTATCTCTCCAGCAGGTCTTATTTATATCACAGGCAAGGTTTAAGTCTTTAGAATGGGTAATTCTGGTGCTGTTTGTTTTGGGGATATGCAGGAGGGCCATCAGAGTGGGTTCTGAAAATGCATTATATGCCAGGCATAGATCTCCCCTCAACAGCCTGTAGGAGACAGAATACAGGGATAGGGCCTTGAGGTGGTCTGCATAAGACATGCTACTTACAACCTGTATTCTTTTAGTGAGGAACCTCTGTGGCTGTTCCAAATGTTGGATATGCCTGGTTAGGTACTTACCAGAGGGGACATTGTACTCAATGATAGGTCTGATGAATGCTGAATAAAGTGGAACATGACTTCCTTGGACATAGATGCCATACCATTGTTTATAAGTTGTGCAACATAGATTGATTTCCTCACTACTGTAGACACATGACGGTCAAAGGCTAGATTGCTGTCTTTATGTGTCACCAAGTCCCTGACTACTGAGTCAACTCTTAGGGGTGTGTTGTCAATATTATAATTACCAGAGATTGATGACTTCCCAAAGGATACTATTATGCATTTCTTGGCATTTAGCTTTAGTCCATGGCTCTGGCACCAGTTGTTTTTCTGTGATAGCTCATCCTGGAGAATATTTGTGTCAGTGTGGGATTCAAAGGCAACTCCTAATTTGCAATCATCTGCAAATTTAGTAAGCCAGAGGCCATTGACATTGGTCTTGACTTCAGAGAAGCAATTGCCAAAAAGGAGAGGTCAGCAAAAGTACAAAAACATAACTGTAAAAAGCACAACACCACTCACAAGCCACAAAACCTCCTTTTAATATTGCATACAGTTGATCGCAATGGTAAAAATGACAATGCAATAAAATGCAGTAAAACCACAATCCAAGTTAAGTGCTTTCACCCAGGTAAATCACGAGCTTCATCAGAACATAGAATACTGACTGTTAACCATTTTTATACAATTTCAAAAAAATGCAACCAATAGTTTAACCTAATGCATATTAATTAAGTCAATGGTAAAATTCTATCTCATTAACAACCTCATCCTCTCCTGACTTTACCTATTAAAACAATAATAATATATGTATTACCATTAACTTTCTATTCTAGTTAAAAATGTGCAACGTTCATAATTGTAATTACACATATTATTCTACTCTTGAAAAATTTCTTTTTGCCCACCTAAAGTTTAGCTGCCCTCAATTTCAGGACACTATTAATACTTAAGTGATCATTTAGACCTGGTTCTTTTGTTGCTTCTAATCTTAGCTGCCAATATAGTTCTTTATATTCTAAGCGGGTTTCTCATGGGCCACCCCTAGCATATTGTCTTATTTGTTCCAATACAAAGAACTTAAATTTACAATCCAAGCATTGTCTCTGGTGTCTATATAGTGCATTAGTGTCTCTTTTCTGAGAAATTTCATACAAATGTTAATATATTTGTCTTTTCAAAGGCCTCTCGGTCTTCCCTACATAAAAGCTGTAACATGTTAGGCAAATACTAATGTAAACAACCCCTTGGCTGTAATGTTCATTAGCCTTCATTTTAAACGTCCTAGATAGAATAAAAATACTGTCTTTCTCCAAAATGTTGTTACGTTGTTGACAGGGCCCACACTTATACATCCCACAAAATCTTTTGGGATCTACCTATCCTACTCTCTGTCCCTTGGTTTTCCAACATCTCCTTAATATTCATATCCCTTTTCTTTATGAATATAGGGTTTGGTGGAATAAACTTATTAGTTTCATTGTTTATAATCAATAGTTTCTAATTTTTTTTAATAATGTCCTCAATTTCACATGAATATGCCATATGTGTATGAATAAATGCCAAGTCATACTGTGAACTTTTCTTGTCTACATTCTGGTTAGTATCTGGTAGATTTTTCCCCAGAATTGGATCATATTTCCCCTTTCTTCCCTTCTTAACTTCCTTAATTAATTGGATAATCAAGACTTTAGGGTAACCTCTCTCAACAAAGAATTTCTTCATTAAGTTCATCTCTTCCAAGAAAACCAAGTCCTCACTACACATCCTGGACACCGTAATCAATTGTCCCTTAATAATACTCTTCATTTGATTATAGGGGAGTTGACTCTCATAATGTAAATATAAGTTAGAGTGTGTGGGTTTTTGGTAAATCTTGGAATGAAGTTTGTTCTCACTACGACTCTTATATATTGTCACATCTAAGTAGTTTATTACTTCTTTAGACGTGTGCCAAGTAAATTTCAAAAAAGGGGTTGTAGTCCCTATATACTCCAAAAAATGGGCTAACTGAATTTGCGTGCCCTTCCAAAACAAACAAATGTCATCTAAAAATCTGGTGTATAATGAAATATTTTCATTCCAATGAGTTTCAAATATAAATTTCCTCTCCCAATAATATAATACAAGATTTGCATACAAAGGGGAGCATGGAGCCCCCATAGCCACCCCTTTCTCTTGTTTATAGTATTCACCAGAAAAACACATCAAATTGTTCTTTAATATTGTTTCCATGAATTCCATTATTAAGTCCCTCTGCTCATTACTTAAATAACTTACTTCAATAATATGTAAAGTCAGGAGAGGATGAGGTTGTTAATGAGATAGAATTGTACCATTAACTTAACTTAATTAATATGCATGAGGTTAAACTATTGGTTGCATTTTTTTGAATTTGTATACAAATGGTTAACAGTCAGTATTCTATGTTCTGATGAAGCTCGGGATTTACCTGGGTGAAAGCGCTTAACTTGGATTGTGGTTTTACTGCATTTTATTGCAATGTCATTTTTACCATTGCGATCAACTGTGTGCAATATTAAAAGGAGGTTTTGTGGCTCGTGAGTTGTGCTTTTTACAAAAAGGAGAGGTCCCAGGACTGATTCCTGAGTGACTCTGCTTGTGACTGGCCTCTTTGTAGAGGTGGTCCCCCAGTTCTACCATTCTGGGTCCTGCCTGTGAGCCAGTTGGCTATCCACCAGGTGACATAAGGTTTTATACCTAACCTCTTGGGTTTGTCAACAATGCCTGAGTGGGGTATTGTGTCAAATACCTTAGCCAGGTCAAGGTAGGCAGTGTGAATCATTTTGCCTTCATCCATTGCTTTGGTGAGCTTCTCAAAGAAATCCACCAGGTCGAGTAGGCATGACCTGCCCTTGATGAAACCAAATTGGGTTGGGTCCAGTGTCTGGAGGTTTACTATGTCATTATCGATCATTTCAATGGTAATTCTTTCCTTGGCTTTGCATATGAGACTAGTGAAACTTATGGATCTGTAGTATCCAGGGTCTGTAGATGGCCCAGCTTTGTGCAGAGGAATAACTATTGCTGTTCTCCATTCATGAGGCACAAAGCTTGTTTGGAGGCTACAGTTAAATAGTGATTCCAGAGGTCCTGATAGGTCAAGTTTCATGCTATTTAGAAGGTATCCTGGAATATTGTCTGACTGATGCAGTGTTCTTGGACTTAGAGAGAGCATTAAGGACCTGTTCCCTAGTGATAGCCAGAGGATTTATATTTGATGGCATTTGAGGGAGGTTGAGGGGAAGAGAGGGGTAAAGTTGGAGCTAAATTTGTTGGCCAGTAGGTTTGCTATATCTTCTGGCTCAGTATAGGTGGCTCCATTTACAATGAACTCTGCATACAATTGTGTATTGTGTTTGAGGTTGCAGACATAGCTTAAAAATGCCTTGTGGTTGTCCTTGGATTGGGAGGACAAATTAATCTAAAATTTGACTTTGCTAAACTTTATTTGTCCTCTGAGTTGTTTGTTTAGTTTGATGAGAGTGTCTTTATCCTGCTGAATGCTGAACCACCTAATTTTGCCATGATTTTCTTCCTTCTTTTGTACAACCTACTGATTTTGTGATTCCACCAGGGTGGCTTATTTTTTGAGTTAGTTCTGTACTTCTTCCTGGTGGGTACAGCTGCTTCCATGCAGCTATTAACATGCTTGTATAGGGTTTCTGTGAACAGTTCTGCATAGGTAGCAGTGTTCTCAGGGTTTATGGGGGCTTACATTTTTGCTAGGATATCACTTAATAGCAGGATGTTAGTCTTAGAGTAGTTCCTGAATATTCCAGGGTTAGCTGGAGTTCCAGGTTTTATTTTTACTTCAAAGGAGACCATTTTGTGTTCTGACCTTACTGGAGCACATTACACTAGGGGGTGTGCAGCACTCTCCCATATTAGTGAGGACCACATCCAGTATGGTTGCACCCCTGGTTGGTGTAGTGACAATCTGGTCCAGGGAGTTTGTGTTTACAAAATCCAGGAATCTCTATGCCTGTACATTTGTTGTCATATAGGATTCCCAGTTAATAGTGGGGTAATTAAATTCACTGATGAATATGGTATTGGGTTGGATGGTAAGTGCTTCCAATAAATTTAAATACATGGTATGGGTTTTCTGGGTCATAGAGGGGGACCTATAGCTTGCAAGGAAGTGGTATTGGATTTTGCCTATGGTGATTTGAACATGGAGAAGCTCAAGTGCATTGTTCTGTTTGACCAGCCTTGAGATATATATATATATTTTTTATGTAGATAGTGACACCTCCACCTTTAGTCCCTGTCTGTGTAGTAGCTAGTCTAAATGTGTGGAAAGCATTATAACCTTCCACTGTTGGTGTGCTCTCTGCAGCTTTAAATCATGTCTCAGTGACCACACAGACATCGACATTCTCTAGGGTGAAGAGATCTTCAAGAGAGTGGAGTTTTTTTTGTTTAGACTCCTAGCATTGGTTTTGGTTTGCTATGTTGGAAGTACATTCAGTGTGGCATTGCCTAAAAAAGGCACTATGGGGAAAGACAATGTTTTAGCTAATATTCAAAAGCCTAGAGGGAAGAGGTTCAGACCATCCCTGGCAAAGCAGCATGGTCTGTTTACCATCTCCTTCCATGCTGACAAATATTACACCCCCTTAAAATGACACCAGAATCGAAGCCAGTTATTAAAGTTAGTCATCTTTTGTTCACATTGTGGCAACAGCCTTGGAGAAGGTAAAATGTGGCTCAAAGCTGCTCTCATGCCAGCCTGGGACACATATTCCAAGAGCTCCATGATGTCTCTCTTCATATAGTCTGGAGAGGTATGTCTCATGTCACTTACACCCACATGGACTATGACAAAGTCATACTGGTACTTGTGGTCCAATGACCTGAGTGCATGAGTAATGTTGTGGATCCTAACTCCTGGTAAGCAACTGGTCGTGAATTTCTCCTTACTTAGCCTGGTGACAGGACCATCAGTGTGTCCCATAATGGAGTCTCCAATGACCAGAATGCTGGATTGTGTGGTGGCTTGCCTTATGGGCTTAGAAGTAGAGGGCTCCATGAGATATGGCTGTATCTATTGGTGTGGGTGTTTGTTTGTAAGAGTGCATTTGGGGCTGCTGAGGGTATTTGTTATGTGTACTTCATCTAGGAGGTCTTTGTGATTTAGGAAGGTTACATTTAAGTGCATCAACATAAGTGGGTCTATGTATCTGCTTTGACTTGTGTGTGATAGGTGCAGCATGTGTACTGCTGACAACCTTATTGACATTAAGAGTACTTATATGTGAGAGCTTTGCCTCCAGCAACATTGTATAAATACATATCTCACATACTATATCAGTTTGTTTGAGAATTAACTGGTTGTCAGTAAACATAAGGCAATTTCTACATTGCCTCAGGATGCCCATATCCACCAAGCTGTTAATGGAGATAGTGAGAAAGTTCATATATATGGCAATAGATCCTTTTTTTATTGATTAGACAGTTGGAGTGAGAATATAAAGCAATGTCAGGAGCATCCGGTTTGCAACTGTGGAGGCAGTGCTTGTCACTGCAAATTAGTTGTCCTGTGTACAACTAGGTATTAGTGAAATTTCAGTTGTGCTTTTACAGGAAAATGTCACTCAAGGGCACTGCCAAACAGTTGAATGGAAACTAGTAAGTATACTCTGATGAATTATGGACGAATCAAATAGTACTTACTGAAAATAAAAAATTAGCTTGTTAAGAATGATGAAAAGGGGGATGTCATGTGATTGGCTACTGCTAATACTAGTCTCACCACAGCTTCACTCTGCTGGGATAGAATGCTTTTTTGCTTCTTCTCTCATGAGAAGCAAAACATTAGCACCAACCCTGAGCTAAGAAGCAAGCCACAGCCTGTTTGGGGATCCACAGTCTTGTCACAGATGATGCAAGGGTCTGTAAGCTTGTTGTAGTCTTTTTCTGGTAGATGCCTTGAATAGCAACCAGACCAATCAGGAATGTCAAGCTCAGACACTCACTGCCCAACCAGAAACAGTCAGGAATCAATGAACTCTGCTCCTTCTCTCACCAGGAGCAAACTATAAGCACAAATACCAAGCTGGCTTCCATGAAGCAGTTATTAGGGTTTCTGGTGATCAGCAGTCTCCAAGAAATAATGTCCCTTTGCTCCTTCTCTCACTAGCAGCAAACCAGAAGCACTAATCCGAAGATGAGTACTGAGAGGCAAAATGTGAGCTTTTCAGTAATTGGTAGTTTTGGGGTAGATGCTGCAGATTTTAAATGTAAGATGCAAATTAGGTTAATATCATAAGAGCTGCAGTGTTCCCCAGTCAGTTAGATATGGGAGGGGTGTAAATAATTTTAGCTATCTAAGCAGGCAGCCACTAATTTAAGAGGAAGATCGATTGGAAGGGGATGGGCACTTTGTATTCTGGTTCTATGGAATACAGTGGCATGGCCAATAAATTTAAACAGTTGAAGGGAAGTGATTTCACAAAATGATAAGTGTGTACTTACTTAAAACAACCAGTGAAAGGGGAGAGGGAAAGATGTGGTGAAATTAACATAAGGTGCAGGCAGCTAGAACGACAATCCAGTTTAATTTAAAAACACAACAATGCTAGGGTGGGAGGGTGAGAAAAAAATCATTTCTGTGTGACACAGCTGTGGTTTCTTACCTAGTTTAAATATGCAATTAAAAGCAGAATACAAGTAAAACAGTGTAAAGAAAACAAATCACAATATACAAAATAGGTGCAGGCAATAAAGTAATACAAAATACAAAAAAGCAAAAATTTACTAACCTTTCCCTCACAGCAAGTTGTTGCAGAGTCTAGGTGAGCTTTCTAGTAAAGCCTTGAAATTTTTTATTTTACCACTTAAACAGAAGGTTTATTTCCTAGCTCCACCCTCAGTTCATAGCTAATTAATTGTAACTGATCCATTCTAATTTCAGTTTGACTCACATGAGACACAGGTCTGGTCTCTTTCCTAATTTAAACATGCAATTAAAAGCTGAATACAAGTAAAACACTGTAAAAAAAATCACAATATAGAAAATAGAAGGCAGCAGTGAAGTAATACAAAATGCATGAAAGCAAAAACAAATTTACTTTTCTCTTACAAAAAGTTGTGGGAGAGTCTGGGTGAGCGTTTTATTAAAGCTTTCCATGACAGCTAAATCTTAGATATTCCACTCATTCTGTTTATGAGTGGAAATAGCAATGTCTGATTTTAATATTCTGCCTGTCTCCTTGAAATGAGTGAAGACTCTCACAGAAACCCTGCTAATATGTGAAATCCATCTTGCAACTCCAGTCACCTTTGAACTTGGTTATGGGGAATTCATGTGGAAATCCTTACTTTAAACACAACTGAGAAAAGTTAAAAGTTATGAGAGATCTTGGTGGATGTAATGGAATATACCACCAGGAAATAGGAGGAAGAAGAATATTTTCATGTATGAGAATCAGAATCAGACTCAGACCTCCCCAACTGTCACTACTGGAGGAAAATACCTATTGTCAGGCCTAATTTACCCCTGCAACATGATGTACCTATGTTTGGAGGTATGCACCTAGTTTTTGGCTTGCTTTATCCTATCACATAAATTACCGAATTCCCCATCACACATGATTTTTGAAGCTGTCAAGTATGCACACAACCTCAATTTATAATCAACATGCAAGTGGCACCAATAATTTGAAGAAAGAGGAGAGACATATTACATCTCCTGTTTTCAGATGCAAAAATAAATGATGTGTGGTAGGATTTTGCAATACAGTTCATTATAGTCAACCGATTTTACACTGTCTCTTTGATAATTTGCTTATATCTTCCATCATTTTTGTTTCTCTGTTTTTCAAACATGTTTCTGAGTAGAATTCCACATTCCAACTTAAACTGGGAAGAGTCGTGTGCTTTGTTTTTTTCAAACTTATGCTAATTAGATGTCCAGATTTTTAGTTGAATGTTCTTTTCAAGTGCTTTAGTACCTAGCTTCAATGTCTGCAAGTTGAGTTGCATCAGATAGGCAAATGTATTTAGAATAAATTCTTTGACTATTAATGATATTCAGTCTATAGAAGTTTTCTTCTATTGCATATACATTTTGTTTGTACTAAACCTTTCTCTACCAATAGTCTATCTGTCTATCTGCCAATATATATCTGTAGTCTGCATACAGGTCTCAGAATAATGGCCTATATTTATTCATTTTAATCAGGTTTGTCATCTGTTTCCCACAGTTCAGGTTATGGAGTTTTCTGTTAAGCTGTTTTTTAGAGGTTTCTCCATGACATTTTCCTCCAAATATTTATTTTCTGAAAACTGACTTTATTGCTTAAATAAAATGTTCATTATTCTTTTGACAATGCAAACACAGAGTGACACCAAATATATGCCAGTGGAACTAAAAAGTTAGGGGAAAAAAAATATATATATATATATATATATATATATATATATAAAAGGCTTTCTAATGAAAAGATTAGCAAACTAACATTATTATAACTTGTTTCGTAATTAAATATACAGAGTCCATATTCTGCACTCCTATATGTTGACATTCTAATAAACATGACAGCTGGTTACCATAATGTGGCCAATTTTGTTATTCTTTTTCAATCTTTAGAACTCATAGAAAGGCTGTCACTCTATTTACTCTATGAGAGAAAGCACTTTAAATAATGTGACAATATAGACCATTGATTTTCCACACATGGGTTTCCTGGAGCTTTCTGCTTGATGACAACAGGTGTCCAAACCAAAATCCTACTCGCAAAAATCCAAGTTATATCTACCAATCCTATTTTCTCAGAGTTCACTTTAGTATATACAGTTTCCACAATTTTAAAAGATCATTACAATAAGATGTAATTTTACCACTTTTTGAGCCCTACACACCTCTCCCCTTGTCTTAAGAAATGCCTTAACTATGCCCTGTATTATTAATCAGTGCCTCCCTATGTCAAACCTTTGTTCATGTTTTCTGCTTATCCCATGGTAAAGGTAGTTTTGTTTTCCCAATCAGAGAAGTGTTAGAGGTGAACACCACTTTCTCCAAGTTTATCTCCTTTAGCATAAATCATTGTTGCAGATGCTTTCATTGATCTGCTTGGATCTAAATGAATCTGGAAAGAAGGGTAGTGAAGGAAGGTACAGTTAATATTCCTATGTAAATTAAACATGCTAGGCACTAAACAATCAGGGAAAGATGCCTCACCAGTACTGTTATCCTTGAAATATATATTAACTTCTCAATGTCTTTGCTTTCTCAATATTTCCAGTAATTCCATTTATCATCAGCGTTTAAAAATCAACTGCTCTGTAAATATTATTGATCCCCACCAAGAGACAACCTACAACTGCTTAGTGAAATTCTTAATTGTTTATAGGTGATGGTCACAACATATTGTCATTTCAAATGCATTGACAAGATTCTTCTGCATCAGCCATATGAATGACCAATAAGCTAGTATCCAGATCCACCCACAACACCTTCTTTTAACTGTTCAAGTGGGGCAAGTATGCATTTTAAAGTCCAAACCCCAATACCCTTGCTTTTGAGCATTGTGAAAAATGCCTTTGATACTCTACCTCTACCACTGTCTCAAATTAGTTTTTGTGTTTATTTATTTAGTTGTGTATGTATGTATGTATGTATGTATGTATGTATATATGCATGTATGTATGTATGTATGTATATATGTATGCATTTATTTATTTATTTATTCTGGATTCGTATTGAAAGCATCCTGCACAAGGAATTCATCATAAAGAATAAAATAACCAAACACGGAACATTTTTCATCATAGCTCTTCTACCAAATATGCGTCAATGCATATAATTTATCTGACAAGGATTCCATCTTAAACTGATGTATTTTTATACTGAGGTATTAGTGAAGGGGCATTTTGTACCATACAAAACAAATCTCAGGTGTGCTCTCTTTATGCATTTTAGCCCTTGCATTAAATGGGAATACTTGTCTTTAATGCTCTTTTGCATTGACACAAAGTATTGCAAACTATCTTGTTGGGGAAGGTTTCTTTTAGAGATTATTGTCAATATGACACAATCCTTCAGATAAAAAAATTTGCTTAGGATTTTTATACCATTGCACTCTCATCCTTACCCTAATTCAGAATTTTTGTAATCCTCTTCAGTGATTTATTTAAAATCAGAAAAATATGATGTGGAAAGAAGACACCGTTGCTGTTTTCTTCTATATAGTCTAAATGCTTCTAATGGGGGTGGCAACGGTGGTGCAGCAGTTAGCGTTGCCACCTCACAGCAAGAGGTTCTCCGGTTCAATCCTCGTCTGGGGTGCCTTCTGTGCCAAGTCTGCATGTTCTCCCTGTGGTCGCGTGGGTTTCCTCCGGGTGCTCCGGTTTCCTCCCAAAGACATGCTGTAGGTGGATTGGACACTCTAAATTGGCCCTAGGTGTGAGTACATATGTGTGTGTGTGCCTTCTGTGGAAGACTGGGCATTGGGCTGGCAACTTGACACTGTAAAATTCCACTGCCGATCATGAGTGGACAGGTGATGTGCTGTGGTGAGCCCTAACTGGGAAAAGCCGAAAGAAGAAGAAGTCTAAATGCTTCTAATACAAAACCATTGTTAGCACCCTAACTGCATGACACCAATGTAGTGCTTGCATTGCCCTTAGAAAAAACAATTAGCATTCCCTTTTATCTGATACTTTCCACATGTAGGCCAAGGAGATGGAGTTAAACCTTTCTCAATGTCCACAAAATAGCCATTACAGTTTACAGTTCCCCTACCAAGCCTACATTATGGTAATCAGAACTCTCAGATGATCTTACCTAATTTTGTGCCATAAATCTTATTTTTTTCTGAAAAGAGTAAAGCCAGTAATATTGCTTATAATCTGTCAGATGAAACTGTGGCATAGCTTTTTTACATCAAAATACAATAAAAATATAGGGTTATGGTTGCCACCCTATGAACCTATGATCTTATGAACCTTAGTTTCATCCTTCCTGGGTGGGTTCTGAAAATACAACACTAGCTGGGGAAGTTGAACAAGGCAAAGAAATGAACCCACAGCCTTTGCTTTGAATCTCATAAGACTTCAATAAAAGATATTACTATGACATTTCAAAGTAAATGGAAAATTTCTGTCAATAAACCATCAGTATACATGTCTTGCCCTTAATGTTATCCTAGATAGCCCTATTTGCCTCTTATCTCTCAATTTCCTGTAACAAGTTATTCTTCAGTTCTGTATTCAGCTGTGTTATTATCCAAATAATCTTTCAGACTCACATTTCTAGTCATTTGTAGGAATTATTTTCTTAGTATACAAAACCTCAATGAAAGTTCTAAAAATTCTGCTTATGTTACTGTGATTCCTTGCTACCTTGCCTTCACTGAATTTAATGGAGAATACCTGTACCCACTTTGATCTCTGCTTCAGTCTCCAAGCCAAAATTTTAGTTTCCTCCTTCCTGGGTGGGTTTTGAAAAAAAACAAAACTAAATGGGAAAGTTTTACCCAATCTAAGGATCTAAACCTCATCTTTCCTAATGGTCAACATCTGCTAGCTTCCCTCTCAAGGTATTGACTTGCATTAATCAGTTACTACTCAGTTACTCTCAGTACTGTCACATCTTTAAATCTGGTTCTTTGGCATTTTCCTATAGATACTGCATCTCAGTTTCTATCCCTTTCAGCTCCCTTTCTTCAGTTTGAGTAACCTGCCTGCTGCTTTGCAGAAGCACACTGAGTACCCTTTATATGCCTGCCAACAAACCACTGCTGGTAGTGGCCCCTGAAATTGCCAGTCACAAAATCCTTCAGTCTTACCAAAATTCCCTCTCAGTTCTTCCTCTGTAAAAGTTAATGGATCTGCCTTCCATTCCATGCTCAATTACTTGGTTTATGGAAGACAGTAACTATAAAAGTATTTCAGTATGATCTGTCACTCTACAATGTTTTATTATTTCTATCACTAGTTAAAATTTTGGTAGATGCTAAAATTACATCTAAATAGATATCTGTACCTGTATAATGAGTAAAAAAATTAAGCATTTCCTCCTCAAGTAGCACTATTCTCTATAAATATTTTATCACAAATTGCCTAACAAAATTTCTTATAACCCTTTCTGATAAAATGAATACTTCATTACTAGCGATCAAGCTATCTAAACACTTTTCTATTCCAGTATCATACTCTCCAAGTCAAATTATAATTAGAATGACATTGAATTGTATGCAAGGCTTCAAAAAATCATACAAAAGGTCTTGTCCCTATTGGGGTGATACAGTGATCATGATATCCAGGCACTATATGGGGTAACAAATTTTCTTAAGACCCACTTGCCTCCTAGTCTATTAAACCCTGCTATGGGATCATAGGATCATATGATGTTACTAGGTTAACAGCCCTAGAGACTTTTTAAGACTTTGAATTCATGCCGCAAATTTCCCAATTATCAATGGCAATGGGCTAGAATGTCTATGTTAAATGCATGTGTCTCAGAGCATCTACAAACTTCCCTTGTACATAAAGGCCACAGACAACAACCCAGAGATGAATTTGTAATTTCCCATCTATTGGTCCAAATTGCTTTTGAGTAGACTTAAAAAAGAGCTTTGATTCACACGAATGGGGAGTCTGTTCTGGGGAAAGGGTAATCTCTGAGACACAAACCTCTCCTTCTAGCATGTATTGTTTATGCCACAGACAAGATTTAGATCTTTAGATTGGGTAATTTTAGTGCTGTTATGTTTTACAAATATGTAGCAGATCCAACATGGCTGGATTGGAGAATGTCTTGTAAGTTAGGTATAGATTTCTCCTCAGTAGTTTGTATGAGACCAAGCACAGGGACACGGTTTTCAGGTCATCTGCATAGGACATATAATTTACACCCCTGTATTCATTTAGGGAGGAACCTCTGTGGCCACTCCAGCTGTTGCAAATGCCTGGTCAACTACATGCTGAAGGGTGTTTTGTACTCAATTATTGGACTAATGAGGGCTGAGTATATTAGGATTATAATCTCCTTACATCTAGATGCCATGCCATTAATTACAACTTTTGCTATGTCAAAGAATTTTATTAATACCAGGGACATATGGTGATCAAAGTTCAGGGTAATGTCAACCTGAGTTCTTAAGTCCCTTACCACTGGGTCTGCTTTTAGGGAGGTGTTATCAATGCTGCAATTTTCATGGATGATCAGATTATCTTCCCAAAGGGTATAACCTTAAAATTCCAATCCAATCTATCATTGAGCATTTACACAACACTCCCTTTTGAAAAAGCTGTTAGATGATTAATTGTTTGGCCTTTCCATAGATTACTACGTGTTTTGCATGTTTGTATGACATTTTAACCTCTTGCAATACAGCAATGTTTATTCGGCATGACTTAAAATATTTAATCATATCACTTTTATGAGGAAAGTTTAGACTTCTTGCTAAAAATGTATTAATTTCTAACATGTTTATTATAATGCAAAATTAATAACACTTAGAAAAGATTAAAACTATAAATATCTTTTCAACTTTGGATGATGAAGATAATTAAAGTGCTGGAGGTAATGAGTACTGTGATGCCCATGCCCTGGCCCAGCAATCAAGGAGCCTCAATCTTCACCACTAACACCAGTGAGGGGCATCTCATGTTTGAAGAAAGGATAACAAATACACACAGTAAAGTGAAGTTCTCTTAAGAGCACACACAGATCACAGTCAGTCTGGGGCTGGTCGCTCCCTTGCTCTCCAGGTCCCCAATAAGACTCCCCACTGGCACAGCTTTAGGGTCCAGATCTCAGCCAGCTGGGCAAGATAACATTTCCAGCACCCTTCCTGTCCAACCAGTGCTTCATGTCCCTGCCCAAGTAGATGACACACACACTTTGAGATAAGAGTTTATGCAACCACACAGACACTTCTGGGGAAGGCTGGCACAGGTTCTCCAGCTGTGCCCCTTTTACCCAGACTATACAGTAGAAATCATTGCCACCACCAAGCTAATATTTATCAGCTACTCAAAGGCCCTTAAAAGGGTGTCCAATTATTACTGTGCAATATTATAATCCAATTTGTAGTATAACTAAACAGTCAAGGCATATTAGAGTGACTTGGTACAGGGTCCCTATATACATGCAATGTACTCTTAGAGCTTAACTTATCTCTACACAAAACAGCCACAGTTGAAAGGTTTTAAAATATTTAATAATAAATAATAAAAACACAAGACAATACTTCTTACAACACAGTGCTAGGCAAGAGTTCAGAGATCACAGAGAAATACTTAAAATAATTCAGTAGTACAGTCCTGACATCACAGAAAAACACTTAGCCTAATTTTTCTAGTTTCTAGCTATTTCTAAGAGAAAACACAAATCTAAGATAAACTTACATATAGAGCAAGACAGTGCTGGTGAGTTGGATGGTCAAGACAAAAATGCTTAATAATCTCTGATTCTCTCTGTGTTTAAAATCACATTCCTGGCTCCCATTACATAATTCTTCACATATCCATGGGTTTCTAAGCTAACAGAAACTACATTTACATTCCTAGCATCTACTTTTGTTATCTTGCAGCTGGTCAGGAAGCAAAGCAATAAAAATACATTTGCATGTTTAAACCTAGCAATTTAACTCTTGGTTAAAACAATAGAAATAATGTTTACATCTAGACAGGCTGGAACCAACTTTAGATCAAAGGGTCACAACATGCTTTACTTTGGTCAGCAGAGAGTACTGTTGTTCCATTTTTGTAACAGCATTTTTTCCATTTAAGACAACAAGCCTGTGGCTTACTTATTTACAGATGACAGAATTATCTATAAAATTCTATCTGGTTAGGATGGCAGCCTTCACATTTCTCCCCCCTGGAGAACTCAAGCTAGTTTTTCAAGTGACCCTTGAGAAACGCTGCTTGAAAGGGTGGGTCTATCTGAGTATACCTTACCCCATTCCCTGTCTTGAGAGCCCATCTGCATTGGCATTGCAAATCCCACTTGCAACCCCAGGCTACATCTTAGAAACTTGGCATTTTCTGGCTGGCTCTGTGTAACCATGTTAGGGGGTTGTGATCTGTCATAACAGTGAATTTCCTTCCATACAGATAAGGCTGAAGTTTCTGTAGTGCCCACACTATGGCTAGACATTCCTTTTCTACAGCTGCATAGCATTCCTCCCTGGGTTGGAGCCTACGACTGAGATAAACCACTGTGTGCTCTTCCCCCTCTGAAGAAATCTGGCTAAGTACATCCCTCACCCCATGGTTTGAAGCATCCACCTGCACAACAAATTATTTGCTGTAATCTGGACTGGCTAACACGGGGGTCCTCCAAAAGCTTCTTTAAGCATCTGCAATGCCTGCTCACATGCTGGGGTCCACACTACCTTATCTGGCCTGTTCTTCCTTGTCAGGTCTGTGAGGGGAGCAGCTATGGTACAATAACTGGGGATGAACTTTCTGTAGTAACCTGCTGTCCCTAAAAATGCCCTCACCTGCTTTTTGGTAACAGGTGCAGGCCATGCCTGAATGGCTTCCCTTTGGCAGTTTCTGGCCTTATTTTACCACTCCCCACTCTATGTCCTATGTAGGAGACCTCTGCCATACCCACCTGGCATTTGCTCAGCTTAATGGTCAACCCTGCCCTCTGTAGTCTGCCCAGCACATCCCTGACATGCTGAAGGTGTTCTGGCCAGGAATGGCTGTAGATGGCAATATCATCTATGTAAGCAAGGGCAAACCCTCCTGCTCCTGCTAGGATACAATCTACCAACCTCTGGAAAGTTGCTGGGGCATTCTTCATCCCAAAGAGCATATTTGGGAACTCACATAAGTCAAAAGGAGTCACAAAGGCTGACTTGTCTTTAGCAATGGGAGTCATTGGCACCTACCAGTAACCCTTGGTAAGATCAATGGTTATAAGATACTTAGCACCACCCAACTGCTCTAGAGCCTCATCTGTCCTAGGCATGGGGTAAGCATCTGACTCTGTGTGACTAATTTCCTGTAGTCGACAGAGAACCTGGTGCTGCCATCCTTCTTTGGCACCAGCACCACTGGGAAGGCCTACGGACTGTTGGACTCTTGAATCACCTCTAGTTCCAACATATCCTGCACCTCTTCCTTCAGAGTCTGTTTGACTCTCTCAGGCACTCTAGTAGGGGCCTGCCTAATAGGCCTTTGGGGTTCTGAATCCACCTGGTACTGCCTCAGGTGGGTGCACCCTGGTTTCCCAGTGAACAAGTTCCCAAATTCCTGCAAAACTGCTCTGCTTTCTCAAAACTGGGTAGGAGATAGCTGCTGGGACATTGCTACCACTTCCACTGAGGTGTCACTTCAAGTCTCACTGAGGAGATCAGTCCCCAGATCTCCCTCAGACTCCTCCTGCAATCCACTGTAAATGCTCAGCACAAGGGCCTCCCTATCATGGTAAGGTTTCATGTTAATATGGTACAATTTGTGCCTCTGTCTTCTGCCTAGCAGTTCCACCAAGTAGTTAACATCACTTACCTTTCTTACCACCTTGTAAGGTCTCTCCCAAGCTGTTTGCAGCTTGTTGTGTCTGACAGGAATGTGAAGGATTTCCTGCTGCCCCACAGCATACTCTCTAGCTCAAGCATTCCTGTCATACTGCCCCTTTTTCTGTTGTTGGGATTTCGTCAGGTTCTACTGGGCCAATCCCATGAGTTCCCTGAGCCTTGTCCTGAGGTTTAGGGCATATGCCTCAACAGACTCCTTGTGACACTCGCACTCACCTTCCCACTCATCTCAAATTAAATCAAGAGGTCCCCTCACCCTATGCCCATACAGCAACTCACAGGGTGAAATACCTGTGGATTCCTGAGAAACCTTTCTGTAAGCAAACACAGATGGGGCAAATATTTGTCCTACTTCCGCTTAAACTGATCTGCAAATGCTTGTAGCATGAACTTGATTGTAGAGTTTAACCTCTCAACAAGACCATTAGTCTGGGGATGGTAGGGGGTGGTCTTCATGTGCTTCACCCCACAGGGCTTCCACCAGGTCTGACATGAAATTGGCACCTCTGTCAATCAGTATTTCTTTTGGGAAACCTTCCCTGCTGAAAATCTCTAACAAAGCATTTGCCACCTTCTCTGCCTCAATGGAGGACAAAGCCACTGCCTCAGGGTATTGTGTTGCATAATCCACTACCACTAGGATATACTTTTTCCCTGTGGAATTTGGGGTACTCAGGGGACCCACAATATCCATAGCTACCCTCTGAAATGCCTCCTCAATCACAGGCAAAGGCATCAAAAGAGCTCTGACCTTCTCTCCTGCCTTGCCTACCTTTTGGCACTGCTCACAGGTCCTGCAGTACCCTGTTACATCTCTGGAAATTCCAGGCCAATAGAAGTTCTGCATAATATGCCCCTTTGTATGTTTTATGCCCATATGACCTGCAAAGGGAATATCATGGGCTATGGCTAGAAGCACCAGATGGTGGTCTGTACGCACTAACAACTGCTGTACTCTTTCTCCTTCTAGCCCTCCCTCAGGGGTCCACTCTCTGTATAGTAACCCTTTGTCCCAGTATGCAGATTCCCCCTTTCCTTGAGAATCAAGCTCCTCCCTAGCTACCTGCCTCAGGCCTTGCAATGTATGGTCTGTGATCTGAGCCTGTCTCAACTCTCTCCTTGTAACCATTCCCAGCTCCCCTTTCACAAGAAGTCTGGCATCCTCTGACAGTGATGCCTCACTGTCAGTCTTGATACCTTTGCAGTCACTCTGTCCAAGGGAACATCAGTACCCACAAGCAGCTGTGGCTCACATTCAGTCTCACTGCTACAGAGTAACTCCTTCCCTGAAGTAACCACCTCACCAGTCCTGGCTGCAAGTATGCAGTCAGTCTGGGTCTCTCCCAGGCTACCAGACTTAGCAGCTTGTCTCCTAGCCTGACTGTGTGTAACACCATAAGAACATGGCACTGCCTCATCCAAATCCTTCCCTATCAGGACATCTGCAGGATGGAAGTTTGGTACCCCTGTTGTCTCAAGACAACCTACTATTGTCATTTTGTCTTTCCCACTTACTGGCCCCCTTACCTTTTGTTTCCCACCTTGTCTCTGTGGACACCTGTATGCCACATGGCCCCACTGGTTGCATTCAAAACAGTTAACCATAGCTCCTGGATGTGTACCTGGACTAGTGGCTTCCCCTACTACTTTCAGATTCTGTTGGGGAAGTCTGTGCTGCCTACCATGTGTTCCTTTAGACCCATGAGCAGTACTGGGGGTCCCCTTCCTGTGCAGGGCTGCTCTGCTTGCCAGGTATAGGTCTCCCTTCTTCCCCAACTCATCTGAAGTTGCACATTGTCTATCAGCTAACCAGATCCTCATGTCCGCAGGCAAAATGCTAAGGGCTTGTTCCCTCACCAAGAGGTCTGCCAGCCCTTCAAATGTGGTGACTTGGCAACCACTCACCCACCTATGGAAATAAGTGCTCAGTTCAGCAACATATTCACACACACTTTCATCTGTCTTGTGTCTATGCTCGCAAAACTTTTTCCTATACGGCGCCAACTTTAGAGCAAAGGGTCATAACATGCTTTACTTGAGTCAGCAGAGAGCACTGCTGTTCCATTTTTGTAACAGCATTTTTTTCCATTTAAGACAACAAGCCTGTGGCTTACATTAATATTTACAGATGACAGAATTATCTATAAAATTGTATCTGACTAGGCTAGCAGCCTTCACAAGTACTGTTGGTAATATTCCAATGCACCCAGTAATCATCAGTTACAGTAGGCAAGACATATAGTAGTTAGGTTAGGATTCACAAAGCTGATCATGCCAGGCAAAAAATTCTGACAGTTCCAAATGTCTGTAACATGAGATAATTATTTACTTCTTCTGAGTTAATAACTATATTTTTTTTCATTAGTTTCCTTAGGCATAGATTTCCCCTTTGGCTCTGGATACTATTTTGTCCCAATAGTCTGATCTTTATTTAGTGAATGAATATAAAGCTTTACATTTGCAGAGAAGCTTTGTTATGCAGACAGAATTGTTTTGGAACAGGGTTGGGGAAAAATCCAAATATTATTGTGAATGGCAAAAGGATATATTGCATGAAATGGAAACAAAGAGTGATTCAGAGAGTATGTGACTTATTTTGAGGGATGATTAAATAGAATTTAAAACTTATAGAGTGGCAATCCATATGGCTCAGCTGTTCAGATTTTCACAGAATGTCCAGAAATTAGCCTCATATTTTTTGTCTGTTTGTAATAAAGTTTGTATTTTTTTCTGGCAAACAACTGTAAATTGAAGACACTAAGCAATGACAGATGTTCAGGTTTCAGACTTTATATCCTTCAGAAATTGTATGCTAATACAAATCCTGTTATTCTAGCAACTCTCTTAAATGTATAAGTAATATTTAAAATCTGTTCGTATTTTTAGACCTTTGTCCCTCCAGCATAAGTTCACCTTGGCTCACCGATTCAACCCTGTCTCTCATCCAAAACAGAGATTCTGCATGGAATCTCTGGATAAAGACAAAATCACTCACATACTTCCAAAGATATAGGGAACTCTGTAACCTGGCCAAAAGACACATAAACATTGATAAAAAAAAACTTCTACCATGCCCTCCCCTAACCACACAAACTAGAAACCCCCCAAAAATTCTGGAATACTGTCAACCAAAGTCTCCACCCAGGAAACCCTTCAACACCAAATCCCTTCCCTAATAACTCACCCCAAGAAACTGTCTCCATCTTCAATACCTACTTTATTGCTACCATTAGCAAACTTATGCCAAATTCCAACCCAACAAGTCCCTCACCTCCCACCACCCCTACCACAAATCTGCCCTTTCTCACTAAATCCCATCCCTACTAGCTACATTAAAAATCATCTTCTCAAACTTAAACCATGTTCCCCATCAGCTAACAACTTACTATCTCTCTTCCTAAAGGCTGCTGCTAATTCCATTGCATACCCAGCCTCCATCCTCATTAACCGCTCACTCTGTGAATCCACTGTCTCAACTCTATGGAAGAAATTCCACATCATGCCTATCCACAAAGGTGGAAACTCTGTAGAACTCTCTAATTCTCACCCAATTGTCCACTCTCTTCACTCTCCAAGCATTGTAATCATAAACAAATTCTGTCTTATCTCAGTCAAGAAAACCTCCTCAGCTCTACCCTGCATGGCTTCTGTCCCCGCCACAGCACATCTGCTGATCTCATTTCCTTTACATTCTCCATCTCTCTAGCCACAGATAATAATACACTAGTGTCCTGCCTCTTCTTAAATCCATCCAAAGCCTTTGACACTTGACTCCCACTCCATTTTCCTCTCCAAACCTTCTCAACTAAACCTCTCCCCTGCAACTATCTTCTGGTTTATGAGCTACCTCACTAATAGACAGCAATGGCTCTCTGCTCTATCTCCCTTTCTCCCCATACAAATGTGCATCCCACAAGGCTCAGTTCTAGGCACCCTTCTTTTCAACATCTTTACTAACCAACTTTACAGATCCTGTCCTAAGTCATCCTTCATACAGTATGCAGATGACTCCACTATCATCACCATTGCTGACAACCCCTCTGACCTGCTCACCCAAATTCAAACCTCTTTTAACCTCAGTGAAACTTTGCTAACAACCAACTCATACTAAACCCTAAAAAGGTAAAACTCCTCCTATTCCTACCCAAATCTCTCTACCATCTTAAATCCTCTTAAGCCTTCTCTTCCCTTAACAACACCACTATCTCATCTGAACACCACACAAAGCTCCTTGGGGTAATCATTGACAATCAACTTAAATTTGAGTTCCATGCACACCACTGTATTAACAAAATCAACCAAAATCTCAGCCTACTTTATAGAAACAAATGATTCCTTGCCCCTAACTCCAGAATCTCACTTACCCAGGCTTATCTTCTCCGTACCCTCTTCTACATCTCTCAAATCCTTACTAACTTACAGTCATGTCTACTATCCAAACTCAAAACCACATACAACAAAGTAGACAGATTTTCAGCTAATCTGCCACCAGTATCATACCACTGTCTTGCTCTTCAAACACTAAGCTGGTTAGAATTTCCTAACCAACTCTTATTTACTCAACATCTCATCATCCACTCTATCCTAAACAAGCCCTCCTCCTGCACTAGCATATCCTCTATCGTCTCCCTCTATAACCCACCACTTTCCCTCAGAAGTTCAGACCAATCTCTCTTACAGATTCATAAACCTAAAAAATCATTTAGACAAAACCTCTGCAGCTTCCTTCCTTCTCTGTGGTTCTTGTTCATCCTCCTTTATTGTCACAATTTGTACTGACATTCTTATACTGCTTCCTTATTTACATTTATTGTAAAATCTTTTTTATCCTTTTGTTAATTTCCAATGTTTAACCTTTATTGTGTTGTTTGTGGAGCTTTTCTCCTCGGGCCTCTGCTGAAAAAGGGCTGTTCAGCTCAGTCAGACAATCCTGGTCAACAAATGTAAAATAAATAAATGAATAAAAATAAGCTTCTCAGGGCCGTAAGAAATGTTACCCATGCTCATGAATTCAAGACAGTTCTCAGAAATTACCTATACCGTGCCTGGAGATGTCACTGCAATCATCCCACTTAAAATCTTCCCCTCCCTTTTTCCTCCTTTATTCTTCTCCCTCCCTAACTTTCTTTCCTACTACTTCCTTTCCCACAGTTATGCTATTTTAACTTCCTGTGTATTACAATAATAATCTAATACTGCTCTCCATACCCCTCCAAATTCCTACCCCAGTAATCTGACACTAATTTCCTTTCTTTCTTCTAACCTTCTCTCTTAGTTCCCCTCACACTGTAACTTGTCAAACTAACTGCTATAATTCTCATACTAGACCACCAATAACAATTCTTCTGCATTTTTGCCACTTTGTTCCTACGCACCTCCTCACCACTTACTACTTATAAGAAATGCCTCATTTGTTAAGATCTCTTACTTGTACTGCAATTGGTCATCTGTTTAACCTTTTTGTATATACTTTTTATTGTGTTTATTATATTTTACTTTCCTCCTGTTAAATTTTTACTTGTATAATTTGTACTCAAATTTTGTATTTGTATAACTTGTACTGTGGAGCTTTCTCCTGGTCCTCCACTGAAAAGGGGGGCAAGCTCAGTCAGAGTATCCTGATCAACAAACGTCAAATAAATAAAAATAAATACATAAATTATTTTAGTTTTTTTCCAGATTTCTTGCACTAAGAGGTTGAAACGTATGTGGAAATCCCTCAGAGGGAGATTCAGCCTGCCAAAAGGTGAGTGGTTATTTTTGAGCAGTTGGTAGAGGCAGTCAAGAGTTGGTTGAGATGAATTGGAGTAAGAATCCTGATAGGTAATCAAGTGAAGTGGGGGAAACTGACAGCTGCTCTAAATGAATTTACTCTAGATGTTGAAGTTTCTTCTAGTATGTTATACAAGGGGTTAGTCAGACATAAATATGGAAAATAAATGAAACTTCTAAGACTCAAATGGCTAGACAAGGAATGAGTGTGCTTATCTAATTAATGTGTAGTGGGAGAGCAGTCTTAGATTGGCCTCCTAACTGAGGACACTGCCAGGAATTTGGGGTCATCACATTAACTTTGCTCATAGGTGGTTTAGAACTCTAAGATGTAATGTGGAGAAATAGGGTATTGTGAAGGGCATATATTGGAGATGTGGCCACACGCAAGCCGGAAATGTTCACATGTTTTGGGAGTGTGGAAGGATTCAAGAGTGTTGGAATGATGTGGCAGAGGAATGGAAGAGGATTTTTTGCAAGACTATTTTCAGGATTTGGAAATTTTGTCTGCTAGACTTGGGGGACAAGAGATATGGTTAGAGAAACTTAGAGAAACTGATAGTGTTAATCATAAAAGGATGGGTAAGAATCTTTTTGGCTAAAATTTGGAAAGGGGGGTGTAAATTGGAATAAGGCATTGACTAAAACTATTAATATAAGGGCATATTGCAGGACTTTGTATGCAGAGGAAAATAGGACAATGAAATGAAAGGTTAGGAGAGGTGGGCTAAAGTGAGTATGTATTACCAGCTGAATTCTCCTAATGACGAGATAAGTTAAAGGAATTGAGGTCGTCTCCTGTTTTTTCCTTTCACTTTGTTTCTTTTCCCTTTCATTTTTTTCCTCTTCTCCTGTCCTCCTTTTCACGTTTTTGGGGATTTATTTTATTCATTTTAAATGTATAAGGAAGGAGAATGAGGATTCACCTGAATGGAATTGAGGCTTAGTGCTCATAGAGCAATGTGCTGTCTTCTTTCAGAGTTATGAGGCATTGATTATGAACTTTAGAGGCTATGTAAAGAATGTTGTTTTTTCAGTAATGGTTGATTATAATGTAAAACCGTAATCCTCACATGTTGGAAGTGAAGGATGGTTAGCCTTTGGAATGATTTTTTGTATACACTTTTATTAATAATAACGATAATAATAATAATAATAAGTAGTTATAAAAAGGATGCCATTTGCACCCACCATCAGCGTATCCATGTCCTCTGCACAGCTTACAACTGGGATGCAAGAAGAAAATATATTTTATACAGTCACTTTGTGGTGACATTGTCCCTTGTCTGGGGAAGACTGGTTTCTGTTATCTCCTCCTGATACTGCTGGAGGAGTTTCTGTCCCTCAAGTGAAGAAAGCTGATGCATACTTTCCTCGGTGTGTTTATCTCCATAATCTGTCCTCTGCATTGCATCCATATCCATGTCTTTACTCTCTACACATACCACATTCAACACTTGTTCATTAAGTAGATTTTTTGTAGACTTTTTTTTTTGTAAAAAAGACATGGAGACAAATTATATTTTTATGTTAATTTAATAAAAAGTTCAGTCGGTAAGGTTAGTTGTCCTGCAACATCATTATTAAAGCAAAGCATGCAAACCTTTGCAAAGGATCTCTGCTATTTTAGAATGTAAAGCATGGCTGTGTTGCACACCATCAAAAATGGCCTTCCTTCTCTCCCTTCACTTAGCAATAGCTCTTTATCTCTATAGTTCAGCAGTTTCAATACAATCTGGTGTGTCTTCCGTGCCCCTAATTTAGCTGGATTTAGAGACTGATATGTTGTTTTGAGTGACAGTGATAGTTCTAGAGCTTTTTGTCAAATCCATTTCTAAATACTCAATTATCTTTCAGCCTTCTGCATTTTTTTTCAAGCCAATTAGATACAGATTGAAGCATTTATGCCTGTTTCCAAGTGTTCTTGGTTCTGCCTTCTGGGGAAGGCTTTCTGCACGGTGCTTGCAACACTTGAATTGATTTCTTTGAAGTCCACAGTTTTGCACAAACAAATGGAATTCTGCAGTGTTTACTGCTTGCAAATATCAGTTAACTTTGACACTATTAATTAAAGCAGCAAAAGGCACATAATTAGTAGTTTATAGTTTATTAACTTAGCCAGCGGAGCTCTCCTGAACTGTGTGCTTAAAGACATAGTGTTAGCTCTGTCCACTCAAGTACAGTCTGGAAAAATAACTTTACAGCAAATAACTTGTTAATCCAGTAACAGTGACTGTGATGTGACAGTCCATCATTATCTCACCATCAAAATCAATTTTATGCCTAAGGATTATAAGATTTTGATAAGTTCACAATTTAATCATAAGAGAAGAAGTGCTTTAATCTTATGAAAAAAATCTGAAAGAATATTAGAAAGAGTGGAGGCATACTCAAGCAGTGATGGTATGCTTGCCTTAGTTGTACTAAGACTAGATAAAAAGATGTATACTTTCATTAATGCCTGGTATTGGTACAAAAACTGTGAAAACACATTTGGATACTATAACACTGCAGTCTAGAAGTGAAATACTTTTAGCAGGTGGTTTCAGCTGTATGTTGTCTCCCACTGAGCTTTAAACCTTTCAGCCTTTCAGCTTTAAGCTTTAAGCCTTTCAGGATATCTCCAATAGCTAAGCACCTGAACAATTATATAAAAGACAGAAATGTAACTCACATTGACTATATACAAGCAGTGTGTTCCTTAAAATATTCTCACTATTCTTATAGGTTTGTTACACAGACCAACATAGATAAAGTTTTAGTAACCAGTTCCTTTCTATCAAAAATAGACCCTGTAGTGTTGGTATCATACCGTATGTCCAACCATAATGCTCTCATTTTCAATATAACCCTTAATACTGATTTATTAAACTTTTACCAAAGAATATCAGTATAGTAAATATAAAAGGCTTTAAAGAATGGTTTTTAAATGAAATAAAACAATACAAGGATTTCAGCAATAATGAGAGGTTCCAAATATCATCCTATGGGTCACTTTAAAGGTGATCTTAAATGGCAAAGTCAAGAGTTGGTATACAAACAAAAAAAAAGAGTCGGACAAAAAACTAGTAGATATACAAAATGAAACTGACAAGTTAAAAATAAAACTTCTATCAAATGATAAATCTGCACTAGCCAATATAAATAAATTGAACCAGGAATATCAAGATATCGTACAACACAAAATCTCAGTAAACCTAGTAAAAATTAGATTGCAATCATACTCAGTCAATCCTAAGAGTCTACACAAGATTATAGGTTCATAGGTTCATAGGTTCATACTAGGCTATCTGCCCTAGGGCATTTATAAGCCTAGCCAGAGTGTGTTTGGCTTTCACCACCCATTTTAAATTAATTTTGCTATGCCCTTTTTCGAGGTTAGTATACTGTGCCTCTGTCTAACAGTGACACAGAAGTGATACCGGGGGTAAACCTACGATCTCCCATCCACTCATCAAGATTCCTCTTGAAGAGAGTCAATGAGGGACTCTGCCTAACCTGGACTGGGATTTTATTCCAGAGTGAAGGGAGCCTCTGGGTTATGAATCTGTCCCTCCAGCATGTCCTATTTATTTCAGTGCTGAGGTTCAAGTCTCTCGAGCGCATAGCTCGATGGGATTTGGATTTTCTGAGGTGCAGCATGTCCATTAATTCTGGGTTGGACATGGCTTTATATGTCAGGCACAGATCGCCTCTGAGCAGGCGGTATGCCACTGAGTAGAGCTGGAGTTTCTTTAACCGGGCATATGGCATCTGTTTGAGCCCTTTGATGCTCTTGGTGAGGTACTTTTGGGGTCTTTCCAGTTGCTGCGGGTGTCTGGTAAGGTACATCCCAAAAGGGGCATTGTACTCAATTATGGGCCTGATGAGGGATGATGATCTAGATGTGAATCCCTTCATGATTAGGAGGGCTATATAAAATGTTTTTCTAACCACTTTGGCCACGTGGTTGTCAAATGAGAGATTGTTATCAACTTGGGTCCCCAGGTCCCTAATTACTTCTTCTGTACTTAATGGATTACCACCTATGTGGTAATTTGTGAGCACTTTGTTTTTGCCAAAGGGGATGACTATACACTTTTTGGCGTTTAGCTTGAGGCCATGGCTCTGGCACCAGTTGTCTGTTTCTATGAGGCCCTTTTGGAGGATGCTTGTGTCGGCTGGAGAGTCGATTATGGCCCAGTTTGCAGTCATCTGCGAACTTGGTCAGCCACAGTCCTTCCATGTTGGCCTGTACCTCCGAGAAATATATACCGAACAAGAGAGGTCCCAGGACTGAGCCTTGTGGGACGCCACTTGTAACAGGTTTGGAGTCTGACATGGCTCCAGCAATTCTAACCATGTGGGTTCTGTCCTTGAGCCAGTTTGCAACCCATCTAGTGACATAGGGGTTTATATTTAAGCTGGTGAGCTTATCTATAATGCCTGAGTGGGGTATTGTATCGAAGGCTTTTGCGAGGTCCAGGTAGGCTGTTTGGACCACCTTCCCCTCGTCAATGGCCTTGGTGACTGTTTCAAAGAAATCAACCAGGTTTAAGAGGCAAGATCTGCCCTTAATAAAGCTGAACTGGCTAGGATTCAGTGTCTGTAGGTCCCCAATATCTTTATTTATGAGGTCCATGATGATCCTTTCCATAGCTTTGCAGACCAAGCTAGTCAGGCTTATTGGGCGATAGTTTCCAGGATCTGTTGAGGCACCACCTTTGTGGAGAGGGATCACTGTTGCTGTACGCCACTCTTTGGGTACATATCCTGTAGTAAGGCTGAGATTGAACAGTAGTTTTATGTTTGGGTTTAGCTCATCTTGGAGTTCATGTAGGATGCAGCCCGGGACACCGTCTGGTCCCATTGATGCTGTGTTTTTTCCTTTGGAGAGGGCAGCTCTTACCTGAGCATCTGAGATGTCAGGGGGGCAGCACTCTGCTGGGATAGATATTTGCCCTTTTGATGGGGGGAGGGGAGTTTGCACTGAACCTGTCAGCTAGGATGTTGGCAATGTCTGTTGGTTCGGTGTATTTTTTGTCATTTTGGACTAATTCTGAGCATATCTGGGATTTCCCACCCAGGTTCCTAACATAACTAAAGAAAGCCTTGTGATTATCCTTAGTGTTCTGTGCAATTTTTCTCTCGAAGCTGGCCTTAGACGATTTTATGAGTGCCCGTAGTTTTTTGCTAATACTGATCAGAGATGCCTTCCCTTTTTGGGATTTTGCTCTATCATGTAGTAGCTTCCTCCTTCTATTGTATAGTTTGCTTATGGCTGGGTCCACCAGACAGGACGTCTGCCTTTGGAGGATTGGGTCTTGGTTTTATTTGGGATTGCATGATCCATGCACTCCTGAAGGTGTTCATAGAATGTGTTTATAAAGGATTCTGTGGTCTGGGCCATATTTTCCACAGGTCCGGGGGCTTTGAAGGATTCCACCTTGGTTTTGAGGAATGTGAAATTTACTTTAGAGAAGTTTTTCACTGTGTTTTTCAGGGCAGGGGGTGGAGTCGGGATGTGAATATCCAGTGAGATTAGTTTATGGTCTGATCTTACCAGTGAGGGTTACACTTCTGGTCTGCAGCATAGAGTCCCCATGTTGGTGATGATCAGGTCCAGTATGTTTTCCCCTCTTGTGGGAGTGGTAACAAGTTGTTCCATAGCATTTGAGTTTATAAATTCTAGGAACCTTTGGGCTAGGGTGTTGGAGCTAGAGTAATGCTCCCAGTCTATGTTTAGGTAGTTGAAGTTGCCCAATATAATGGTGTTTGGAGAGACCTTCATATTTTCCAGTGTTCTCAGGAAGGCCGAGTGGGGTTCCTGGGTTTGGGAGGGTGGTCTGTAGCACACTATAAACTGGAAGGAAGTTTTACCCACTGTTAGTTGCACATGGATAGTCTCTGATGCTTCATGCTGTGCCACCAACCTGGAGGTGTGGGTATCTTTGACGAATATTGATACTCCCCCTCCTTTTGTGGTTCGGTCCAAGTTTTGGGGCCGAAAAGCATGGTATGAGGTATAACCTGGTAGTGCTGTGGTCCTCTCGGGAGCCTTGAACCAGGTTTCTGTTACTGCACAGATATTGATGTTCTCCATGCTAAGGAGAGTTTCGAGTGCGTGCATCTTCAGGTTTAGACTTCTGGCGTTGAGTAGCATTACTCTTAGTTTCTTATACATTGCGATACCTATGGAGGTGGGTTTGTCTTTTGAGCCTTGTCTAAAAAAGGCACTATGGGGGTAGCAAGAGCCTTTGCCAATATCCAAAAGCCCAGGGGAGACAGGTGCAAGCCGTCCCTAGCGAAGCATCGTGGCTTGTCAAGCATGTCATCCCAGGCTGACAGGCATTGGATCCCCTTTGAATGACACCAATACTTAAGCCAATTGTTGAAATTGATCATCTTGTCTTCATATTGTGGCATCATTCTTGGTGAGGGTAAGATGCTACTCAAGGTCAGGGTCATACCGGCCTGGGCTACATGCTCAGAGAGCTCCTCTATGTCTCTTTTCATGTAGTTCAGGGAGGTACGTCTCAGGTGATTCACACCAGCATGGACAATGACTGAGTCATATTTGTACTTGCCTTGGAGTGACCTGAGTGCTTGTGTTATGTGGCGGATCCTAGCGCCTGACAGGAAGCTCACCGTGACCTTCTCCTTGTTCAGCCTGGTGAGCAGGACGTCAGTGTGCCTGACGATAGAGTCACCTATTACAAGTGTATCAGGTGTGTTGTTTAGCCTTAAGGGCTGTGACTGTTCGGCACACTGGCTTTGTGAGCTATGTGTTGCACGTGTTTTGTTTTGAGGTAGCGGTTGCTTGGGTCTCTGCTTTGGAGGTCTCTGCTGCTTAGGCAGATTTTTATTTAGAGCCTCCGAGTATGTTTTTGTGTGTTTATGTGTTTTGTTTGCTGTCATGGTAGGTCTATGTGAGACTGGAATTGTAGTGAGTGTGGTTTCCTTCTCCTCCTGACTGGTTTCGTCAGTACTGAGTTGAGAGAGCTTAGCCTCCAGTATGGCTATATGGTTGCATCTCTCACATTTGTTGGAATTTGTTGGGAGGAGGAGAGGGTTGTCTGTGTACATGAGGCAGTTGTAACATTGCCTCAAGACTCCCAGATTCACCAGCTGGACCGGAGAGGAGATTGACAACTGACCTTTGGACATGGTAGAATAGTATTGGGAATTCCTTTATAATTGAAAAAATGGGGCCAATGGGGAATGAGGTACTCAAGGGGAGTTTGTGAGGGCGTAGTGTTTTTAATATTTTAGTGCTGACTTATATAATTGCTTTAGTGAGCAAGTGTCAGGTAACTTAAATGCAATGTGTTACAGGTAACTTAAATGCAAAAACGACAAACTGTAACTTTCTTTCAAGTGAAACTAGGAAATAAGTACAGTAAGCAATGCAGATATCACTAGGGATCCACAGAAGTGCTGAAAAGCCACATTTTAGGTGGAATTAGTGTTTCAGGGAAATAACAAGCAAACAAACAACAAGCATACAAATAAAGCTAGATTCAGCAGGCCTGGATCTAGTCTATGCTACAGCAAACAAGGTGTACCAATTTCAGTAAGAAACAGTTCAAATATGCAGGCACTATAAGCCTTTATGATTGGATTTAAACATTTAAATGAAAAAAAATACATATCAAAGGAATTATAGATATTGAAAATGACCAGATTATTAGAGCCAGAGACTTAAAAAGCATTTTTATTATGTTTCAAGAAGCACTATGCGAATATTAACAATAATAAATCACCCACAAATAACAATACAAATGGAGATAGCATCCTAATGGACAACATTCACAGAAATTATCAAAACATAACAAAAACAATATAGATAAATCCTTTTCCTTCAAGGAATTGAAAGACAAAATAAAAAATCTCAAGACAAATAAATTACATGGACTAGATGGTCTAATCCCAGAATTGTATAAACATCTGCCTGACAGTATATTGAAAGTTTTACTCAACGCATTCCAGGAAGTCAAAACCACAACAGATGTCCCACCCTCATGGAAATATTCTATTATATCTCCATTTTAAAACCCAATAAAAAACCCAACCTATGTACATCATATAGACCGATATCCTTATTGAACATAGACAATAAGATATACTCCCGGAATGAATCCATGAAGGCCGAACTGATTTCATTAAAAACAGAAAGGTACAAAATAATGTAATTAGACTGCTTTCTTTAATAGACTTAGTGAATAAAAAAAGAATGAGCTATCCAATTTAAGCCTTGACACGGATAAAGTCTTTGATTCTTTAAGCTGGCCATATCCATTTAAAGCTTTACAAAAATATAACTTTTTTCTAGACTTTGTTACATTAATTAAAAAATGATATGAAAATTCAACTTCCAATGTAAGATTGGATCCTATTTATCTGGTCCTTTTGGGATATCAAAGGGTACTAAGCAAGGATGTCCTCTTCCTCCATTACTTTTTGCTCTTGTCATGGAATCTTTTCCAATTGCATTAGAAATAATATGAAGATTAAAGGATAAAGTCTCAGATGAATTATCCCCTAAAATACAACTGTTTGCCGATGACCTATTAGTAACTTGTAATGACATTGAAAACAAAATAGATCACATATTGAAAAATCTAGATTCTTTTGCAAATATCGCTGGACTAAAATTTAATCACAAAAAAACTCAAACACTTCTAATAAACAAAAATATTACTATGGAACTGAACTCTAGCAGAGATATAAAATGTGAGGGCACATATATTAAATATATTAAATATTTTGGTGTCTTTACTGAATATAATTATAAACAATTACTCATGACTAATTATCAACATCTTATAAATTCAATTACAAGTTTAATAGATAATTGGAATATACTCCACCAGATTCATCAATGCTCCATGTAAGAATATAGTTACTCTTACATGAAGTGTCCCGTGTCCGTATAGAACAGCAGCGTGCCTTGCATATGCATGAAGGCATGCTGCTGTATTCCTATACGGACACAAGTCTGTGTACGAGTGCATGGGACGTGTCCGAGAGCAGTGCTCTTACAATATACATGCCCCCTGCACTCCAGAGTTGCCATACGGCAATACAAAAGCAGCAAAAGTATCCGTGGACACCTGTTATTGTCCATGGACATAGCTGTCAACCTCTTAGAACAAAAAATCTGGACAAAGTCTAAAATGATGGGGAGCAAATAGGGAAAGGCTGTAAATATTGCTTTTACAAACTTAGAAAGTTGATAGAATAATAGGTTTTGCATTAACATGAATTTTCTGAATGATGTGGAGTCCTAAACTCAAATGTCTGTCATTATCAATGACTTAAGTCCTCAGCTATTTGCCAGAAAATTACAGATTTCAGGAAGAACACATCAAAATATGAAGCAAAAATCTGGACACTCTGAGAAAATGTGTACAGTTGAGAGGTATGTCCGTGGAGCTTACCTCTCAACTATTTCTGAAATGTGTACAGATAGTTGACATATATTTTGGTGTGTTTCTCTTAAAATGTGCACCTACCCGACTCCACGGGACCAAAACATTACACTAATGCAAAACCAGTTTATTCTATCAACTTTCTAAGTTTGTAAGAGCAATACACGGGGGGGGGGGGCACAGCCTGAATGGCTAACTGAAAGCAGCAGTATTTTACAGCTCCATATGACTAGTTAAATAAGACAGGAAAAAATATTATTTTTTTTCTTCAAAGTATAAAATCTTATAGATAAAGGGCTAATTTACACAATTAGAAACTTTGGTAAAGTTTTACAAATAATTTCCTGTCAAAAAGCTTGGAGATATATTCACTTTTTAAAATGAGCAACTCAAGGAATTCTCACCAGGATGCTGTCTTAAAGAAGGAACTACAACAGATGGCATCTACCCTGCAGGAGTTGTCTTTGAAGATGGATGATTTTAAAGAGAACCTAGAAAATCTTAAAACAAGCAGTTGAAAACAGGCTGACACCCTCAAGGAAATGCTACAACAACACCAGACAAGGGTAACAGGAATAGAGGTTTCTCTAAATGACTTTGAAAGCAGACTTAAGGAAGAGGAAACACAGAAAGAACTACTTCTTAAACAAAACACTTAGATGGTTAATAAAGTAGATGACTTGGAAAATAGGGAGAGGAGAAATAACATCAGGATTTTTGGATTACCTGAAAACACAGAAGGTGAGGATATTATTTCCCTTTTATCAAGCTGGATCCCTGACTTTTTACATTTAAAAGAAGGACTTTTATTTGGCATTGAAAGGGCACACAGAGCTCTTGGGAAACCTGCCACTAACTCAAACTCTCCTTCTAGGTCAATAATTATCAAATTTCTTTCATACTTGGACAAAGAACTGCTTTTAAGATCTGCTTGAAGGAAGGCACCTCTAAAATATAAACAGAGCCTGATAAGATTTGGTAACGACTATTCATCTAGAATAATAGAACAATGGAAGAAAAGTGTGGCCACTGATAAAGTTTCTGAAACAAAATAACATCAAGGCACAACTTGCATATCCAGCTAAGATAAGAATACCGTATGCCAACGAGATGAGGACTTTTATTGACTTAGAGGAAGCCTCTTCATTTATTAAAACTAATAATGTGATTACTTTACCAGAAGATATGGATTGGATGTCACCTTCTCTCAAGAGAACAAAAGAAACAAATGTCTGGACAGATGTCAAAAAGAAGCAAAAGACTGATAGTTACAGCCAAATCTCTCAAAGCATCTACTATGATATGAGTTGTTTTAACATTACTTTAAAGGACCAATTTTACTGCTTGGAATTTGAAAACAAAGGTAACTAACTACTGGAATTTTTATCTATATATTTTTTAAAATAGATGACGCATGAAAGTTTTCACATTACCTCAGGTATGTAAAACAGGGTACTTTTCTTTCACAGAAGGAGGGTTATATAGCACATAAAATATTTATACTGTAAATCAACATACATAGTATATGTGTATTTTCTCTTTCCTTTCTCTCTTCTCCCTTTTCTCATTATTTATTTTAACTGCACCATGTCTCCCTTTCTAAATTCTCTCCTATTTATTATACTAATATAGTCTGTATATATTTAATAACTCACTATCTATACATAGATAAATAATAGTCTAATATAATCTAGTTTTAAGGTAGACTAATTGGAATAGTGAACTTAATTAATTGTTATTACAATATTTCTTAGATTAATAATAGTCACTGTTATGCTTATTGGGATTGAGGACATGTTCATAGGTTCATAGGTAGGTACTAGGCAATCTGCCCGAGGGCATTTATAAGCCTAGCCAGAGTGTGTCAGCTTTCACCGCCCCATTGATTAATTAACTGAGCCTCTGTCAAGAAGGGCCAATGAAGTGATCCCACAGGTGTATTTTCTGTTACACATCCACAAATCAAGGTTTCTCTTGAAGAGTGCTAGTGAGGGGCTCTGCCTAATGTAGTTAAGAATTTTGTTCCACAGCATAGGGAGTCTCTGTGACAGGAATCTATCCCTTGAGCATGTTCTATTCATTGTTGTGGTGAGGTTTAGCTCACTAGAGCAAGTGGCTCGCAGTGACTTGGATTTCTTTTGGTGGAGCATGTCCATCAATTCTTAGTTGGACATGGCTTTGTAAGTCAGGAAGAGATCACCTCTGAGTAAGCGATATGCCACTAAATACAGCCGGAGTCTTTCCAGTCGGGCTGCATAGGACATATGTTTGAGGTCAGTAATCCTCTTAGTGAGGTACTTTTGTGGTCTTTCCAGTTGTTGGAAGTGTCTTGTGAGGTACATCCCAAATGGGGCATTGTACTCTATGATGGGTCTGATGAGTGACGAGTAGAGGGGCACTATAACTTCTTTATTTCTAGATGCAAACCCTTTAGTAATTAGATGGGCTACATAGAAGGATTTCCTAATTACTTTGGCAATATGATTGTCAAAGGAGAGATTACTATCTACCTGGGTCCACAGATCTCTTATTACCTCTTCTGTATTAAGGGGGCTGCCACCTATGTGGTAATTCATGGGTGTTTTGTTTTTCCCAAACGGGATGATTATGCCTTTTTTTGGCATTTAGCTTGAGACCAGGTGTCGATCTCAGTAAGGCCCTTTTGGAGAATGTTCGTGTCAGCTGGAGAGTCAGTTATGGATCCCAGTTTGCAGTCATCTGCGAACTTGGTTAGCCATAGTCCTTCTGTGTTTGCCTGTACATCTGAGAAGTATACGCCAAACAGTAGGGGTCCCAGGACCAAGCCTTGTGGGACACCACTTGTGACTGGTTTAGAGTCAGACCTGGAACCCGCTATTCTTACTGTGTGAGTTCTGTCTGTAAGCCAGTTGGCAGCCCATCTTGTGATGTAGGGGTTTATGTTCAGGCTGGTGAGTTTTTCTATAATTCCCGGGTGGGGAATGGCATCAAAAGCCTTGGCGAGGTCAAGGTAGGCTGTGTGAAACACCTTCCCCTCATATGGCCTTGGTGACTGTCTCAAAGAAGTCAACCAGGTTTAGTAGGCATGATCTGCCCTTAACAAAGCTGAACTGGGTCGAGTCTAGTGTTTGGAGGTTCTCAATGTCTTTGTTAATGAGTTGCATGATGATGCGCTCCATAGCCTTGCAGACCAGGCCAGTCAGGCTTATGGGGCGATAGTTACCAGGGTCAGTTGTGGCCCCTCCTTTGTGGAGCAGAATAACCATTGCTGTGCACCATTCTATGGGCACATAGCCTGTGGAGAGGCTGAAGTTGAACAGTGTGTTTAGGTGGGGGGTTAGTTCATTCTGTAGTTTGTGCAAGATGCAGCCTGGGACACCATCTGGCCCCATTGATGCTGTGCTTTTGGCTTTCGAAAGGACTGTTTTCACCTGTGTGTCAGTGATTTCCAGGACACTACACTTTTCTGGTATTGTTGGGGGCTCTTTTGGGGGTGAAGTTTGCACTGAATCTATCTGCCAGGATGTTGGCAATATCAGTAGGTTCAGTATATTTTGTGTTATTTTGCACTAGTTCAGAGCATATCTGCGAGTTGCCACTTAGATTCTTGACATAGCTAAAGAAGGCTTTGTGGTTATCTTTTGAATCCTTGGCTATTTTTTCTTTCAAAGTTAGCCTTGGATGGTTTTATGAGGGACCTTTGTTTCTTACTGATACTGATCAGGTATGCCTTTCTTTCTTGGGATTTGCTTTTTTTCTGAACTAGTTTCCTCCTTCTATTGTATAGCCTGTTTATGGCAGGGGTCCACCAGACAGGTTTCTTTCTCTTGGGGAGTGAGTCTTGGTTTTGCTAGGGATGACACAATCCATGCATCCTTGTAGGTGCTCATAGAGTGCATTTGTAAAGGTTCCTGCATCTTGGACACTGTTATCCTTTAGCGTGGGGGCTGTGTAACTTACCACCTCTGTCTTAAGTAAGGTGAAGTTTGCCATATAAAAGTTTTTCACTATGGTGGTGGTGTGGTGTGGACATCCAGAGTGATTAGTTTATGGTCTGATCTAACCAGTGATGGGTTGGCCTCCGGTGGAGAACACCTGTCGCCCATGTTGGTGATGACCAGGTCCAATATGTTTTCACCTCTGGTATGGGTGTTTACCAGCTGATCCAGGGCATTTGAGTTGATAAATTCCAGGAAGCGCTGGACCTGGGAGTTTGTACTTGAGTAGTTTTCCCAGTTAACAGTAGGGTAATTGAAATTGCCCAAGATCAAGGTGTTCGGTAGGACCTTCATGTTTTCCAGTGTCTCCAGAAAGGCAGAGTGGTGGTCCTGGGTCATTGAGGGTGATCTGTAGCAGGCCACAGTTTGCAGTGCAGATTTGCCTGATGTTAGTTGCACATGAATGATCTCAGAGGTATCATGCTGTGCCACTAACCTGGAGGTGTAGGTATCCTTGATGAATATGAATATACCCCCTCCTTTTCTGTTTCGGTCCATGTTCTGTGGCCAAAATGTGTGGTAGCCTGGTAGTGTTGGGGTGCTCTGTGGAGCCTTGAACCAGGTTTCAGTTACTGCACATATGTTGATGTTCTCCATACTGAGGAGTGCTTCCAGCACATGCATTTTGAGATTTAAACTCCTGACATTGAGTAGCATAACCCTCATTTTTTTATTTGTGCTGTTTACGGAGGTGGGTTTGACTTTTGAGTCTTGCCTAAAAAAGGCACTATGGGGGCTCAAGAGCCTTGGCCAGTATTCAAAAGCCTAGGGGTGACAGGTACAAGCCGTCTCTTGCGATGCAACGAGGCTTGTCGATCATGTCATCCCAGGCTGACAGACACTGGATCCCCTTTGAATGATACCAGAAGCTTATCCAGTTGATTAAATTGATCAGTTTTTTTCTTTATACTGCAGTATTATTCTTGGTGAGGGCAGGATGCTACTCAGGGTCAGGGTCATACCCACTTGGGCTACTTGATCAGAGAGCTCTTCCATGTCTCTTTTCATGTAGTCCAGGGAGGTACATCTCAGGTCATTCACAGCAACATGAACAATGACAGAGTCATATTTGTACTTGTTCTGGAGTGACCTGAGTGCTTGGGTTATGTGGCGGATTCTGGCTCCTGATAGACAGCTAACAGTAACCTTCTCCTTGTCCAGCCAAGTGAGTGGGATGTCAGTGTGCCTGACTATAGAGTCACTTATTACTAGTGTGTTAGGTATGTTATTTCGCCTTAAGGGCTGTGATTGTGCGGCACACTGATTTTGTGTTTTATGTGTTGTCTGGTTTGTGATGGGAGCTGCAGATTTTTTGGGTGTCTGCTTTGTAGGTCTCTGATGCTTTTGCAGGTTTTTATTTAGAGCCTCTGAGTATGATTTTGTGTATTTATGTGTATTTTTTGCCAGTGCTGGTTTAGTATGTCTATGTGAGGCTGGAGGTGTGGTGCAAGTGTTAACCTTCTCCTCATGACTGCCTGTTCCAGTCTTGGGTGGAGAGAGCTTAGCCTCCAATTTAGCTATATAATTGCATCTCTTGCATATGTTAATGTTTTGTGGTAGGAGAAGAGGGTTGTCTGTGCACATGAGGCAGTTGTAACATTGCCTCAGGATACCCAGGTTCACCAGCTGGACTGGAGAGTATACCAGAAATTGCCCTTTGGTCATGCCTGAATAGCAGGGTGAGCTGCTTAGTCACTTGGTTGGTGAGGGGTGAATAATGAGCCTTGCCCTGCTGGGCAATCAAGTGTCAGGGTATATTAGTGCTTGTTATTAAGTCTGAACAAGTGCTGGAGTGTAGGATGCTTTTTAAGTGCTTAGGTTGAGAGTTAGACTACTTTCAAGGGAAAAACTGAAGAGGAGACTTGGTGCAGCCGGGAATAATTTAGCCCTAGCTAACTGGCGCTGCCCGGACATGCAAAACCGTGCAAATGAGGTTTTTATAGCAAGGAAATGAAAGAGATAGAAATTAGCCCAAAATGGCCTATAAACTACTAACTTCTGGGCTGGAACAACTCCTCTAGGGACAGATGGCTGCTCAAAGCTCCCTCTCTCACAGGTGAACAGAGAAACCTCCTTCTATCCAAGTAAGGTATGGGCAACTCAGAAACTTGTAACACAGCCCTGAATTCAGCACTAGTCTGAAAACTGGACTATACTAGCTTAGAAGGGTGGGATACAAGGAATTTTTTTTTTAAAAGATAAGGCAAAAACAGGAATAAATACACTTAAAACAGCTTTAAACAACTACAAACAGTAAAAAATACACTTAAAACACATTTATATGAATACAAGCAATCAAGAAAGTCTTTTAAACAAATTACCCAATTAACCAATAAACACATTCTCAAAACTGAGCCCTGTTCCTGTAGTCTTCAATCAGACAAGTTCTAACTGCACACTCTTGCCACTGGGGTGCAGGGGAACCTTCTCTAAAAAAGAAGGCCTGGATTAGTGCTCAATTTATACAAACAAAGCTATATTCAGCAGGCCTGAATCTAGTTTATGTGACAGCAAACAAGGCACACCAATTTCAGTAAGAAACAGTTCAAATATACAGGCACTATAAGCCTCTAACCAGAAATTCCCAGCTCAGAAGGGCAGAGTCCAGCCTCTCCTCCCACAAGAGTGCAGACCACAAACCTTCCTAATGTAAAATGACTGGCCTGAAGCCCAAGTACTTAAACCAGAACTAATACACTTTTATAATAACAGACACTGAGCCTTCATTCAGCAGTTGGGGGCTTAGAAGGATGTAAGCTACCTGTCCTGCCATAACAGTGCAGACCATAAACATTCTTAATGTAAAACAACTGGTCTGAAGCCCAAGTGTTTAAACCAAAAGGCTTAGAATGATAGCTACACTTTAATCAGGTTACTACCAAGGAGTAATAAATACAATTGAATACTTTTTAAAAGGCCTGGATTAGTGCTCAAGTTATACAAACAAAGCTAGATTCAGCAGGCCTGGATCTAGTCTATGCTACAGCAAACAAGGCGCACCAATTTCAGCAAGAAACAGTTCAAATGTGCAGGCACTATAAGCCTTTAACCAGAAATTCCCAGCTCAGAAGGGCAGAGTCCAGCATCTCCTGTTCGTGATTAACTCTGAAATGTTCCAGTCATGTATATATGTCCTTTGAATTATTTCCTTTTAGCATTAACAAATAAAAAAAAAAAAAAAAAGAGGGAAAAATGTACTGTTGGTTAAGAGAAGAGAAGCTGTCTTCACAGTCTATTTGCGTTGCCATAGCAACAGTAAACAATTGCTGCAGTTTCTTTTTTTTTTTTTTTTTTTTTTTTTTCAAAACAGGTTTATTGTTTTAACATATAAGAGAAATATCATAACAATTTTATACAAGTAATTAAAAATAGGTATTATTATAATATTCAACAAAACAACTAAAGTATTTACAAAGACATCCACTACAATCAGATCAGTTAATTAAACTAAAATACCATGCTATTGAAATTAAAATTTTTTTAACTAATTTTGTAAATTATCCCATACAATAAAATAAGATGTTTTCTATTTGTTCTAGTCCTAATTGTGTTTATTTCCATATGGCACACTATATTCATAACATTTTTAAATTCATTGAACGAAGGAGGTGTATCTGAAATCCAATTTCTAGTTACTATTTTCCTAGCCACTGCTAGAATAGACCATAACAAGGGAAGCTTAACCTTTTTAACACTTTGAGGTACAGGTGTGTTGAATAATATAAGAGATTTAGAAATAATGAAATTATCTGTAAAAAGAGCCTGCAAAAATTCATTAATTGACTTCCAGTATTCTTTCAATTTTATACAGTCATAAAACATATGAGCCCAGTCAGCATTAATTTCTACATTACATCTCTTACATAGATTATCTTTATTATTTATTTTATTCATCATCAAAGGTGTATAAAAGATCTATGTAAAAATTTCCATGTATAAAGTCTCCAGACAATGGAAGACGTAGTTCTATAAGCAGATTCCAATATATATTGTTTATCTTGTTGATTTGGTGGGTCCCCATTAATAGAAGTGAAATAATTCCAGTATGAATCTACACTGTAAAAGTTTCTTGTCTGATAACTTTATGTATGTATGAAAGTTTACCTTTATCAGAAACTTTATGTTGTAAATTTAATATCAAGTAATCAATCAGTGTTGGAATAGATTCTTTAACAGTTATAGACATTAAATCTATTTTATTAATGAGATGTTGTCTAAAGGTCTGAACCTCTAACCAGCAAGTTTCTCTTAGATCAAATTCTTGTTTTAAGAAATCTAGATTTTTAACTTTATTATCAGATATCAACTGATACCAGTACTTTAGATCATTATCTATAGCTAAATGAGTTCCTTCAGAAGTAGATGACAAAAGCATACCCTGAGTATACATTATAGGAAATACAATAAAATTCCATTCCCTATATTTAGGGTGCATGAATATAAAGTTACGATAACTAATAATAATATTTAATGGGTAACAAACCATATGTTTAGGTGTAATAGGTGAAGTACAAAATTCCTTTTGTAACCATAACATGGAGTTATTTACAATCATATTTTTATGTGTTAAGGAGATTTTCATGAAGTGTATACTAATTAGCTCCCAATAATCTTTCCATTTTGTGACATATGACTGATCTATTAATAAAGTAATAACTTTTACAATAGAAGAGATAGTATATAAATTAAAGTCTGGAAAAGAAATACCCCTTGAGACCAGCTATTAGTATGTTTCTTTAATGCAATCCTAGGTCTATTAGGTGCCCATAAGAAATTTAACATTAGTGTGTTCAGTTTCTTGATAATTATTTTTGTAGGTGGAAGTATTATTGATTGTATTAAGTATAAAATCTTGGGGAATATTATCATTTTAATAATTGTAAGTCTCTCCTCCATAGTAAAAAACATATTATTCCAGGTATTAAAGATTTTGTATATTAAGAAAACAGGTATTATAATTATTATATATAATAGATTTAATATCTTTAGATAGTATTATACCTAAATAAGTTATCTGACCTGAATTGGGTACATATTTAGTAAAATCACTAATGAGAATATTTTTTCGTGTATATATAGGTAGTATTTTAGTTTTTTCTTCATTGAATATTAAACCAGAAATACTTTTAAAATTCATCATGTTATCAAATAGAGACTGTATAGAAGAATTAGATCCTACTGATGCAATTAGAACATCATCTGCAAAAAGTTGAATTTTGGATGTTGTATTTTCATCTATTTCAAAACCCTCTATGTCAGTACTGTTTCTGATCAAACTAGCCCAAGGCTCCATTACTAAAGTGAATAATAGTGGAGAAAGTGGACATCCTTGTTTTGTACCTTTAAGAATGGGTATTTTTTGTGAAACATATGTTCCTACCTTAATATAAGCCAACGTTCCTTTGTATAAATGTTCAATTAGATTTACAAATGCATCCGAGAAGTTTGTGCACTTCATTAAGGTGAACAGAGAGTCCCAACTTACTGAATCAAATGCTGAACTTATATCAAGACTAATAAGTGTTAAATCTTTCTTTTTCCTATTTGCAAAATCTATTAATGTTAAAGTTCTTCTTATATTATCAAAAGTATTTCTATTTACAATGAAGCCTGTCTGATCTATATCTATAATGCCGGGAATTATTGTCTTCAATCTATCAGCAAAGATATTCATAAACATTTTATAATCAACATTAAGTAATGAGATGGGCCGATATGAAGAACATCTAGTTGGATCTTTATTAGGTTTTAAAATTGGCGAAATAAATGTATATTGCCAAGATGGGGGGGTTATTAACTCAGCATGGGCCAAAATAAAAACCTTATGTATTAATGAATATGTATTTTTAGAAAGGATTTTATATATCTCTGGTATAATACCATCATTACCCGATGCTTTGTTTGATTTAAGCTTATTTATTTGTGTAATAACTTCTGTATATGAAATACTCTTGTCCAATAGTTTAATCTGTTGTTTATTAAGCTTTTTATTCATATTTGTGGTTATAAACTCCTTTATTTTATCTTTAGGTTCCATGTTAATATTATTATGGTTAATTTTGTGAAAGTGATTTCTAAATTCATCTAGTATTTCTGGTATACTAGAAACATTCTTCTTTTTCCTTAGAGAAAAGATTTCTTTGATATGGTTTTGTTTATTCAACCTTTTTGTTTTATTTTTAAGTCTATGTAAGTATTTGGGGCTTATTGAATAAGACAAAACTTGTATTTCTCTAAAGTTATTTTAACTTTATGAGTTAAAATTTCTTTGTATTTCTCATTTAGTTTGTTTATTTCTTCAATAACTTTCTTGTCCATAATATTTTCTTTATTATTATGTTTATAAGAGTCTAATTTACTTTGAATATCTAACAATTCCTTATCCCAAGATTTCCTTTTATTATTATACCATCTGATACTTTGTCCATATAGATATGATTTTAAGGCATCCCAAACATAAACAATGGAGACTTCAGGAGTGTTATTTATGTCTAAAAATGTTTTACTTCTGAAAGTATATATTCTTTATAGTCTTTTAGTTGAGTTAAGTATGCTGGTATCCTTTTGATCTGAACATTATGAGTATTTTTATCATGAATTCAAAACAATTGAATTATGATCAGATATAGGACATGAAATGATTTTGGAATTAATTAAATCTGTTACCATCTGGTTAGAAATAAAGACCCTATCTATTTTTGAATATGTTTTGTATCTGTTAGAAAAAAGGTGTATGGTAATGATTTTGAATCTATCTGATTATTAATATCATTCAAATGATAAGAATTAGCAAAATCCTTTAAATGTTTTGCATTAGATGTAATTCTTCTCTTTCCTATAGTGGTAGTATCACTTTCATGTAGTATACAATTAAAGTCACCAGCTAAAATAATATCTCCTAAAGAGAATGATATGATCTTATCAAGATGATGTTTCACTGTATTAATACCAATTCCAGGTATCCAATATACATTAATTAAAGTGTAAGTCTTCCCATTAATTTGTATTGTAACCATACAAAACATTCCTTTGTCATCCTGATAAGACTTAATGGTTTTAGTAATGGGCATACTTTTATTCCATAAACTAGCCACTCCTCTTTTTTTCTGAGTGTGCTCTTAACTAACCAATACTGTATATTTGTTTGTGGCTAGTTTATCAATATCTTTTTTCAAGAGATGGGTTTCTTGTAGGAAGACTAAGTTGGCCTTATGTAAATTAATGTATCTTATTAGGCTTGCCCTTTTACATGGATTATTCAATCCATTAATGTTTAAAGAAATTCCTTTTAAAGATGTCATTTGGCATTTTTAAAACTTAAGAATCTTATGATCAAAATAACAAATAACAAGATAAGTAATGTTACATCTCCTCCTTTAGGTGTACCTTTAAATATAGCTGTATTTATTGAATCTCTTATGGGATTTCGTATAGGATTCAATTTTGTTTGTAGTGACAATGAATGTACAAAATATATTGTGGATGTCAAAACTATATACAAATAACAATGAACAAGTGAAAATAATGTAAGGATTAAACCTTGCATCCAGCCTGGAGTTATAAACTCCAACTTAGAGTAGTATTTACCACTCAAGTTAACCCCTACCCTAAGCAGCAGTACGTCAGCTACCACCTTATCAATTTAATACTAGTTATATTTAACTGAAGTTAACAGTTTTCAATTCAATTATCTAGCAAGACAAGACTACACATTTGGTAAAACAGCATCATATAAACTAAAATAAACCTTTTTTTTTTTTTTTTTTTTTAAAAACTGTTCATACTACTATATACATCCATGTAATATAAAACACTTGTATTCAAATAGCATTCAAATAATCTTGATGTTAGAAATCAAGAGGAGAGAAAAATAAGTTCTAACATTCATTTAAATCAAAAACTTTGGCTAATATGATTCAGACATTACATATATTAGGATGCATCTATTTTCTGTCATGTAAATACAGTTAACAGCTTCCAAAAAACCTTGAATTGCTTGTATATGAGCATTTACTCAAAATCATTATTGCCAATAGAATAAAATATTGTATTCATAGAAATTGTTATAAATCATACTTCATAGTTAAGCAGATTCTCAGAAACATTTATATACATATCTACATACACACACACACACACACACACACATACACACACACACACACATATATATATATATATATATATATATATATATATACACACATACACACATATACACATATACATATATATATATATATATATATACACACACATGCATACACACACACACATACACACACACACACACACACACACATACACACGCACATACACACACACATACACACACACACACACACACACACACACACACACACACACACACATACACACACACACACACACACACACACACATATATATATATATATATATATCTGATCTCACTGAGTTGTATCTTTACTAAGCACCATCTTACATTGCTGTCCCTTTAATAAATCTGTCTGCTTTATACAAAATAATGCACAGCAAACACATTTTAGTAACAAGATTTTACAAACATGCTGTACTACTGCTTTAAAATATATCACATGACAATTTCTTCCAGTATAGAGTTATAAAATTATTTATGCTTGTCAATCAGATGAATTAAATGAGTTATAGTAATGTATATGTTTGGGACATAGGTTTTTAACACATATTATTAATCTGCTATTCCTGTATCTGTGATGTGTCAGTGTGATATCTAGGTCAAAGGTGAGACCAGCTGCTTTCAGCTTCTCTGTGAGAATTCTGAGAGTTGAAGCTTTTGAAGTAGCTCATGGACACTGTGCATGAGACAGCCCACATCCCAGATTGTCTCTCTTAACATTTTGACGGGAAATGTATTAAAAACTAGTGATAAACATTCATTTAGCAGTGTAAATGCATCTAAACATGACAAAACCTTCACAATGCATTCTACAGGTTATTAAAGACTCTATGTAAGTGAAATCAAGCCCAAAATTATTAATAAGTAACACAATTCAACATTTTTGTCCCAACTCAACTCCTATGCAAATCTTATTATTTACTGTGTCTATATGATCAAAAGTATTTCTATATATTAATAAAGAAAAGAAAAAGAGAGTAGAAAGTAAAAGGGTGTAAGGCAGAAATAAAAAAAATGCAAGAGAAAGCTATAAGAAGTATATACAATAGAATATTACTTACTGTTTATATTAATAGAGTTAAAAATAAAACATATTATTTACTATTATTTAGTTCTAATTATTATTAGTTAAAGCATGACAGTTTATTTACAAACAAGCATAAGCAGTGTAATCAAGAAAGTATAATTAGGTAGTGTCATTCCTGTATCTGTGATGTGTCAGTGTGATATCTAGGTCAAAGGTGAGACTAGCTGCTTTCAGCTTCTCTGTGAGAATTCTGAGAGTTGAAGCTTTTGAAGTAGCTCATGGACACTGTGCATGAGACAGCCCACATCCCAGATTGTCTCTCTTAACATTTTGGCGGGAAACTTATTAAAAACTAGTGACAAACATTCATTTAGCAGTGTAAATGCATCTAAACATGACAAAACCTTCACAATGCATTCTACAGGTTATTACAGACTCTATGTAAGTGAAATCAAGCCCAAAATTATTAATAAGTAACAAAACTCAACATTTTTGTCCCAACTGAACTCCTATGCAAATCTTATTATTTACTGTGTCTATATGATCAAAAGCATTTCTATATATTAATAAAGAAAAGAAAAGAGACTAGAAAGTAAAAGGGTGTAAGGCAGAAATAAAAAAAAATGTAAGGGAAAGCTATAAGAAGTATATACAATAGAATGTTATTTACTGTTTATATTAATAGAGTTAAAATAAAACATATTATTTACTATTATTTAGTTCTAATTATTATTAGTCAAAGCATGACAGATTATTTACAAACAAGCATAAGCAGTGTAATCAAGAAAGAATAATTAGGAATAGCATTTGAAGAACATATAAACTTTTAAAGGAAAAAAAATGTATCAAATTACTGACCTTATTTTTCCTCTTCAGAAAGAGAAACAAGTTAAATCACAGCTTGCCATTAAATCTCCAGATATTTTGACTAGTTATGAAACAAAACATTTCTTTGCACACAGAGAATAACTTTGATTAAATCTTTTTCAAAATATTTGTTGCTTCTTGGAAATGCAGGAACTATATTTAAAAAGATTAATAATAAAATAAAATGATGAGAGAGAAAAAAAAACATAGCACAAATCATTTGTTTTTTAGTCTCTTCTTCTTCTTTGAAGTCTTCCACGAAGTTTCAGTTGCCAGTCTCTTTAACGAAGGACTAGCCCATTCCATTTCTTCTATTTTTTCCAAAATCTTATTTTTTTTTGATAAACAGTAAAGCAGAGTCTAAGTCATCGAAAATTTTAGGACCATCAGAAAGGAAGATTTTAAGCTTGGCAGGAAACAGAAGGTATGTTTTAAACTGTGCTTTTTTAAGCTCCCTTATTAGTGGCAGAAAAACTTTTCTTTTAGCTAATACCATGGAAGAATAGTCATTGTCAAAACGCACAGTTGTTTCATTAATCTTAACAGGAGCTTTAGCCCAAGCAGATTTAAGAACCATCTCTTTATCAAAAGATTATAGAAATCTAACTATAACTGATCTAGGATAGTTTTTGTTAGAGTTAGTATTAGCTATAGATCTATGTGCTCTTCGATACCAAAGAGAATGCTTCTGGTAAATCTAAAGTTTTAGGGAGCCATGTTGTTAAAAAAGAAGTAATATTGTTACCTTCAATATTTTCTGGCAGTCCAAAAATCCTAATGTTATTGCGCCTAGATCTATTCTCCAGGTCATCCAGCTTTGTTTGTAAATGTGTATTTTGTTTCAGCAAAAACTCAATGTTGATTTCCTCTTCTTGTATTCTATTTTCCATGTCATTCACAGCTTCTTCTATGCCTGTCATCTGGATCTTCTATTGTTGCAGGTCCATATGTAACAAGTCTATTTGTTTTGTAGTTTTTTCTATGAAAGTGTCTATTTTAGTATCCATTTTATCCATCTTAGCAGTAAGTTGCTGGACTATAATTATCAGAGACTGAAGTTCTTTCTTGATGCTGGAGTCTTGAGAATTTGTCTTACTGGAACTCATTTCAGACTGATAAACTGACAGGAAAATTTCCAAAGTAATTTCTGACAGGAATATTATTAAGATTTCCTTTCTTTTTTAGATATAGTTCAAGAACTATATAAAACAAACATATTTAGAAAGAAAATTACTTCAAAAATAATTTTTTAAGTAATTAATTCCTGTCAATGTAATGAAATTGGTGGAGCTGAAGAAATCTGCTGCTATCCTGTGTTCATCCTTGGCCACGCCCCCCAATTGCTGCAGTTTCTAAGGACACTGTGAATCTGCTAAGTGCATTTAGCCTCACAGATAACAAATAATAAGAAAAAGTAACATTGTTTAGTTATTAAAATCAAAAATAACCTAAACAAGGTAAAATAAATGCATAATAGGATTATTTGTAAATATTTTATGATTTATCTTCACAGGATTACATATTCCTGGAAACACAAAGTACAGTTTTGCACCTACCATAAATGTAGATGTCCGATAGGTATGCATCTGCAGTCATAACATATGGGTTGTCCTGCGTCAGGCAGCCCCTCGGTCAGCCGGATTCCAAAGTCTGGGTCTGGCCTCGGCTGATGTCGCACTTTCCCCGACGTCAGAGTGTCTGGGGTATAAAAGCATCAGCTGACGCCATTTTCCTCAGTTTTTCTTGCCCCAGATGCCAGGAGCCCTCTAGGAAGGCTAAATTTGGATAAATGCAGAAAAGTTCCAAACATTTGCAAAATTATATACAAGTATAAACAAACAAATACACCATAATAGATTCTCCCAGCTAGCTACAAGAGGGGTAAGCACCCTAGGAATACCACAGAGGGGTAGGAGGGAGGGTAATCCTGACTGCAGATGCATACCTATTGGACATCTACATTTATGGTAGGTACAAAACTGTACTATGTCCTTCAAGGATGCATCTGCAGTCATAACATATGGGTAGAATACCATAGCCAATCTGGGGGAGGAGGTACTAAGAAAAGGATGGTGTAGTTAAGATCCCTTGCAGGACTGCAGTAGCAAACCCTGCTCTGGATCTGGAGTATAAAGGTAGATTGTAATGCTTGGCAAATGTATGCACGGAGCTCCAAGTAGCAGCTTCTAAAATGTCCTTGGTAGCCACCTCTCGTAGGAAGGCTGTAGTGGTGGCCGTGGCCCTTGTGGAGTGAGGCCTGATGTTTTCAGGAACTGTCTTTCCATGAAAGGAGTAGCAAAATCGAATGCAATTTCCTATCCATTTTGAGATTGTCTGTTTGGAAATTGCTCTTCCTTGCACCCCAGGAGCATATGCTACAAATAGTTGGTCAGTTTTTCTGCTAGTCTTTGTTCTGTCCAAGTAGTAGCATAGTTGTCTGTGTATATCCAGGGTGTGCAAAAGTTTTTCCCCTCTATTCTGTGGATTAGGGAAGAACGTAGGCAGGTGGATAGCTTGGTTCAAGGATACCCTAGATACCACCTTTGGCATAAAGGTAGGATTGGTTCTTAGAGAAACTCTGTCCTGGTGGAAAATAAGAAATGGCTGCACTGCCATCAATGCTTGTAACTCAGAGACTCTTCTTGCTGAAGTGATTGCCAGAAAGAATGCAGTCTTCCAAGACAGAAACTGTAGATCCGCCGATACTGCTGGTTCAAAAGGAGGGAGTGTCAGTTTCTCCAGCACAAAGTTGAGATCCCAAGCAGGTAGAGGGGGTCTTCTTGGAGATTTAATATTTTTGATCCCTCTCAGAAATTGTCTGAGTAGAGGGTGCGAGAAGATAGGTGGATCCACATTGTATTCTGCTGAAATTGCTGAAGCATGAATCTTAATGGAAGAATAGGACAGTCCATTGTGGAACAATTCTGCCAAGTATTCTAGAATATGTGTTATGTTTGCCACTGTGACATCTGAGCCTTTTGATGTTGTCCAAATGAGAAATCTCTTCCATTTAGCTGAGTATGTCTTCCTTGTGGAAGGTCTGCGAGCTTCCAAGATGATGTCCTTCACCCTCTGAGATAAAACAATTGGATTGGTATTTAAGGAATTTTCCAGGCAGTTAGCTGCAGTGTTTTCAAGTTGGGATGCAGGGTCTTGAAATTGTTCTGCATCAGAAGAAGCGGCCATAGGGGGAGAGGCCATGATTTTGCCTGAGACATGCTTCTCAATAACGGATACCAGTGCTGCCTTGGCCAGTCTGGAGCTATTAGTATCACTCTTGGCTGTTCCTCCCTGATCTTCAGTAGAACCTTGTACATCAATGGGAGAGGTGGGAAGGCATATACTGTTAGGGCTTTCCAGCTGAAAGAGAGAGAGCCCACCCTTCAAGCTTGTGGGTGGTATGTCCTTGTGCAGAATGTCTTCAGTTGATGGTTGAGTGGGGAGGCGAACAGATCTATCTCCGGCATTCCCCATGTCTTTGCTATGAGCTGGAAGATGTCTGGGTGCAGCATCCATTCGTGTGCATCCATGGTTGTTCTGCTTAAGCTGTCTGCCAGTGTATTTTCTTTTCCTGGCATGAATTGGGACTGTCGTTGGATATTGAGATTCAGGCATAGTTCCCACAGATTCATAGCCATCCGGCATAGAGGGTAAGAGTGTGTGCCTCCCTGCTTGTTTATGTACCACATGACCGTGGTGTTGTCTGTCCTTATTAACAGGTGGCCTTGTTGGAGGAAGGGTTTGAAGGCCTGGCTTGCATGCCTCACTGCCAGCATTTCCTTTTGGTTTATGTGCATGCTTAGCTGTCCTTGAGACCATAGGCCTTGGATACATTTTCCCTCCATGTGTGCTCCCCATCCTCGGTCTGAGGCATCCGTGGTGATGGTCTGCTTTGGTTTTGGTTTGTTGAAAGGCAACCCTCTGTTGGACTGGCAGGCCTGAGCCCACCACAGGAATTCCTTTTGAAGGCATGGAATGATTGGTATCATGGTTTCTAAACTGTGACTGTGTTGAGACCATACACTCCTTAGGTACCATTGTAATTTCCTCATATGCAGCCTGGCATGTGGTATCAGAATTATACAGGATGCCATGTAACCCAGGGCCTGCAGGATTTTCCTAGCAGTAAGCTGAGTATGTCTTATCAGAGTCATGAAGTAATCTGGAAGTTGTTTTTGTTTTTCTTCTGTGAGAAAGGCCATCTGGGTGGTTGTATCCAGATCTGCACCCAAGAAGGTTATCCTTTGGGATGGTACTAGCCTTGACTTTTGGATGTTGACTGTGTACCCCAAGGTCTGTAGCAGGTGTATGGCATAGGCCAAGTCCTTTAACAAATTTGTCTTGTTGTCCGCTTGAATTAGGCAGTCGTCCAGGTATGGGTAAATTTGAATTCCCTGTAGTCTGCAGTGTGCAATTACTGATGCCAGGCATTTCGTGAATACTCTGGAAGCAATAGATGAGCCACAGGGCAATGCTGAGAATTGATAATGCTCTGATTCTGCAAGAAATCTGAGGTGTCTTCTGCAACTTGGTCGAATAGGGACGTGCAGGTATGCCTCCTTGTTCTGGTCAGATTACTAAATTCTGTGGTTAATACAGTATTAGAGATGACACAAGAGACCAAGGCTCAAACTTTAGCAATTTTATTTTTAGCTTTTAACAATTAAGGTTTGTGACAAAAAGCAATTGACTAGTCAACATGCAAAAAACCCTAAAACCTATCACATTAATATGCAAAACCTAACCTATAACCTATCACATTAACAATTATAAAAACTGTTAAATCATGTACTTACAAGCATATGCAAAAAGAGAATCATCTTTGCCACTGATAGGGGGACTCCAAACCTATTCAGTACAGCTATCTGTTCAGTCAAGACAGGGCCGACACTGGCAGGCAATGCTGTATGCTCAGTTCAGGCTCTTGCTTCAATCAGATCCGGATGATGATGAGTTCCAATCTATTGCCAACCTCTGAGCCTTTTATAGGTTTGAGCATGCCATAGGGTCAATAGGTTCAGCTGATGACACCTAGGCCATTAGTTTAATCATTCAGCTGATGACACCTAGGCCCATAGTTTAATCATTCAGCTGATGACATTTAGATCACCAGTTTATTCATCAGCTAATGAACTGTTTTTTTAAAACATTACAAATCATTTCCTGAGTTGTCAACAAGCCCCGTAATGTCTAGTTTTATGTCTAGTTTTATACATTACTTCCTCCTTTCAGAAGGCCGTTTGCCCACAAACCTGTGGTATAGTTCCTCTTTGAAACCCCCCTCTGTCTGGTAAACAACTTTTAAAATGGCAAACAACTCCAAGGGTTAACTAAAGTTCAGTTATACCAGCATCAGTGTGCAAGGCTTGCCTTTGAAGCATAATTCTTTTAGGTTTCATGTATGTATATAACATTAAGCAGCATATCATGTATTTATTCAATTAACAGCATATCAATCTAACATCAAGCACACCTACAAACACACAGCAGTCCAATGGCTTAGGGCATCAAAGATCAGGTAAACTGTGTGGATCCGTCACACTCCTTGAGATCTAGAGTCACCAGCCAAGACTCCTTGCCCAGCATGGGAAGAAGTTGCTGTAGGGTCAGCATCTTGAATTTTGACACAATGAGATAAGTGTTCAGTGTGGACAGGTCGAGAATGGGTCTCCATTGATTTTCTTTTCTTGGTACAAGGAACAATCTGGAGTAAAATCCTTGGCCTTGTTCTGAATGTGGTACCTTTTCTATAGCCTTTATCTGAATTAGATTGTTGATCTATCTTAAAGCCTCTGCCCTTTGATTTGGTGGCAGGTTTGGCATTCCGCTTCTTTTTGGCAAAGTGTGGAAATGGAACCTGTATCCTTTGTCTATTATTTGCAATGTCCATGTATCCTTTGTAATATAATGCCAGTTTTTTGAGAATAAAGCCAGCTTTCCACCCAAGGGTGCCTCCAGTTGATTCCTGGTAGGCGGAATTAGAGTTAAGTCATTGAGCCTGTCCTGCTGTAGTGGTAGTTGTTGTTGCTGTTGCACTACTTCTCTGGTTGGCAGGCTGCCACTGCCGGCCTCTGTAGGAGCCCTTCGATTGACCTCTGCCTCTGGGGTGCCTGTTCCTGCCTCTCTGGGCTCTGTCCGAGTCTGGAAAGGACCAATTCTTAGTAGGCCAGTTTCTGCTGAATCTCAGTGGTTGTACTTGTAGGAAATCTTCAACTGTTTGCACAGATTTTGCCTTTTCTTCAACCTTTTTTAAAATCTCCTGAGCAGAGGAGCCAAATAAATTTTGTTTCTCCATTGGAGCATCCAGGAGTTTAGCTTTAACATGGTCTGGCAAAGATTGTTCCTTCAGCCAGGCATGCCTTCGAATAACTGCCCCAGTCATAGCTGATCTAAATGAAGCCTCCAGTGCATCATAGCCACATTTTAAAAAATGATTACTAACCTGTTGTGAATTGTGCACCAAATCCTGAAGGGATTTACGGTCTAGGGGTTCAGGAGAAGAAAGTTTCTTATTCAGTTCATCTAACAAATACTCTTGGTACTGTATCATATGAAATTGACAGTTTAATGCCCTGACAGAAAGAGTTGCAGAAGTATACACCTTCTTTCCCCATCTCTCTAAAGCTCTAGACTCTCTTTCAGAGGGTAGAGGATTTTTGGCAGTAGTGGCCGCAACCCCTTTACGGCCCTGAGAAATAGTTTCTGGGTCTGCAGAGTGGGCTTTATACAGATGGAAATGAGAATCCAGGACCCTGTAGTATCTGTCAGGCTTGGCAGGGGCCGGAGGGAGAGTATCAGGGGCCGTACTGACATCATTGTACACGTTATCAATAACATTCAGAACAGGAGGTATAGCTAAGGGCCTATGTTGAGGCAAATGCAAAAAGGTCCTTAATCCTTTTCTAGAATCAGAGAAATCCTGACCTTGCCATTGAAAATGCTCTCTCATGGAGTGCAGAGTCTCACCAAATGAAAACTCTTCAGGAGGGGAGGCCGAAGGGATAGATTCCTCAGCATCTGAATCCTCATAAGGCGAGTAAGCCCCTTCCTGGTGGTCTGACAATTCAGACCCATCCGTGGAATCATCTGAAGAGTGTGGATCAGATGGATCAGTCCTGGGCCTTTTGCCCAGAGGAGGGTGGGAGGCCCTGTCTGGGTGAGGTTGTGAGCCCCTAATTAAGGAAATAAGGACCTCAGCAAGGTTGAGGATCTGTGAACTTGAGGATGGCCTCTGAGAGGTAGTTTTGGGAGGCAAAGCTTTAGATAGTTTGGCAGCCTTAGCCCTAGAGAAGGCCTTAATGGACATGGAAGCAGGGGGCCTAGCTGCCCCACGTGCAGGAGTAGAAATGTCCAAAGGTATGGTGTCGGACATTTCCTGAACACTGGTTTCGGTAGGAAGTTCTGTAGCCGATTCAGCCGGGGCCTTCCGGGCCTCGGTGGTTGAAAGAATGGTTTCAGAAGAATGAATTTCCGAGGACTCGGTTTCGGCCGAAACCGAGACACTCACGGTAGGCCTAGCCATGGTTTCAGTCGAAACCGCGGGCCGCGAGTGTCGGTCCTTTTCCTTGCGTTTTTTCACCATATGCGTAGTCGGAGTTTCCGACGGCATTTTATAAGCAAAAGCGGCTCCAAAAATTCCTCTGCAAACTCCGATCGACGTCTAAGAGTTCGTCGGTTAAGGAAGCACAGGCTAAACAGGACGATACGTTGTGGTCTGGGCCTAAGCAAGGAAGGCAATAGGGGTGGAAATCCTTATGAGGTATTTGTTTCCCACAAGTTAAACAATTATTTACTTTGTCTGACATCGGCTGAGGCAAGAAAGAGTCCCCAACGGGGTACTTAGCTTTTTTCGAAGTCTTCGGTAGCTGAATTCAATGGATCTGACCAACCAGCACTTGCGAACAGCTTCTGCTTCGGGCACCGCGCGGCAAGAAAGACAGAGGAAAATGGCGTCGGCTGATGCTTTTATACCCCGGACGCTCTGACGTCGGGGAAAGTGCGACATCAGCCGAGGCCAGACCCAGACTTTGGAATCCGGCCGACCGAGGGGCTGCCTGACGCAGGACAACCCATATGTTATGACTGCAGATGCATCCTTGAAGGACATCTGAAATGTTCCCAAACTACATGTGCACTGAAATGTAGCTGCTTGATTAAAAAGTATTACTCACTTTAACATGCTGATTCCACAAGCTGTCTGCACTGTAAAGGCTACATTTCATATGTTACTTGAAATTGTCAGTCTCTAGATCACATGAAAAGATACGTATTACTTTTTGCAACATGTTATCTTTGCAGTTATCTCACACTCTGTACAAACTCATTTGGTAACTGCTAGCTATTCATTTAAAATATCAGCTTAAATATTAAATGTACCCTTGAAATGCTATTGATATTTTGACAAAATATAATCTGAACTGTAAAATGAATGACTTGAAAGAAGTGAAGTAATGCATAGATTTCAAAGACAGTTCTTGACATTACAGTAAAAGTAAAAATATATATTCACAAGGAAGTATTGAAATGTTTTAGTATTCCAGTTAAAATAGCTTACTGTCAACATTTTGTGATATCAGATAGTTTGAAGAGCTAGGAAATTACTATTCTTTGTCTTTATAATGATTATTTGACAGAAGTTAGACTCTGCTTAGTTTAATGAATTGTGACATATGTTTATGAGGAAAAGTGGACTCAGTTACTCACATTGGACTACACATTCCTGGAAACTCAACTGAATGTCCCCAAATTACTTGTGGATTTAAATGAAACTGCCTGATAAATAAGCATAATTTACTTTAACAACCTGAATCCATAAGCTATCTGCTCTATATATGCTACATTGTATATGTCACTTGCATATGACAGTCTCTAGAGCACACGTTCTTGTTGTTGTTATCTTTCGGCTTTTCCCTGTTAGGGGACGCCACAGCGGAACTCCAGACCGCTAATGATTGGCAGTAGATTTTGACGAACGCCGAGGTGCCAGCTCGATGTTCAACCAAGGCACGCCCATTTACGCATGTCTTTCGAACGCCCACCCAACCATGGGGGGGACATGCAGACTCCACACAGAAGGCACTCCAGCCGAGAATTGAACGGGAGAACCTCTTGCTGTGAGGCAACAATGCTATGCTGCACCACCGCGGATCTAGAGAACACGAAAAATGCATATTATTTTTGCAACATGCTATATTTGCACTAACCATAAATTCTAAACTAACTCAATTGGCAAATGACAATTTATTTACTTGAAACATCAGTCTAAATATTAATCGTGCCCTTGAAATATTGTTGCCATTTTGACAAAACAAAACCTGAATTGAAAAAGGAATGATTTGAAGAAGTGAAGTATTGTACAGATTTCAAAGACAGCTATTGACACTACAATATAAGTAGAAATGTATACATGCAAGGAAAAAAATTGACACGCTTTATACTTTTAGTTAAAATAGCTTATTGTTAACTTTTTGCTTTATCAGAAAATTTAAAGAGCTAGGAAATTATTTCTAATTTGTCTTTATAATGTTTACTAAAGTGATGTTAGTCACTGACTTGTTTAATGGATTGCGAGTCATGTACAAGACGGACTACTGAATGTTATTTCTGTTTACCTGTGTTTGCTGAATTTCTTTTATTAATACTGACTTAAAACATGAGAAAGAAAGGGAAGGGAAATCTCTGTTTTTGGTCAAGGGAGGAGAAGCTTAAGAGTATTCTAACTGCTCCGAGAACTCTCTAAGATGCTCTAAATACTATTTGATTAATACTTACATAAGGTAAGTCTTGATTACCATATAGATACCTTCACATTCATTCTAGACCTGATGTGATTACCCATTCTGGAAGCAGGAGGTGCCCTATGCAGGATGGGAATTGTCAGGGTGATCATAGTTCATTCTTAGACTCTGCTTTGTAAATCTATAAATATGTAGAAGCACTGCACATTAGAATATAGGGCACCTATACTCAGAGTCAGGATACTGCTGATAAGCCATGTCTTTTCATAAGTGTAAGTTGAAGTTGGTGAGCTGAAGAGTGGGAAAGTAAAGGAAGACAGCACACCTACAGTAAATTCAAATTTCATTGGTAATCACTCATTGTCTCCTGTAGAGTCCTTTTAGTCAAATTATTTTAGTAATAATCTATTTGTTGTTGGCTTATTTAGTGTATGCTCCTCTGTTGCATTTAATTTATCCAAAATGACATATCTGGCATGTTTGGGATCTCTTAAGGGCAGCTAAATATTTGATATTTTCTAAGTCAACATAATAATTGTTTACACTACTAACATTCCATCCTGATATATAAAATACTATAGAACAATAATAGAATAATATAGAATTTCATATCTCTTTTAAGAAAATTCTCCATATAATAATTTAACATATGGACCTCGGTTGATATTGTTGGTTAAAGGTATGCATGATAATCCAATAGATCTATCTTTATCTATTGGATTAGGAATGACTTTCATTCCATGTTTAATGGGAAATTCATATTTACTTGTATTTGATACTTTAGAATTAATGTTTTATAGAAGTGGTTTTTAAAGCCTGACCAGAATTTTACCCTACTTATATTTAAAGAAGAAAGAACATTAAATTACACTCCCAAGTTTATACACATAAAAATAACACCCAATGCTATCTGAGAATAGGGTATAACTACTATAATCAAAATAATAAAAAGAAGCAAAAAGTTTCTTCCAACAATAACTTGAAATGGATTTAACATTCTTATCATTAAATACTAATGGCTTAAATAATGCAAATAAAAGATCAAACTTACTAAAATATTTAAAACTAAATAAGGCACAAGTAGTATTTTTCCAGGAAATGCATTTTAAGACTAATGATAGCTTTATTTGGAACCCTAAGGACTATAAAGTCGCAGCTCAGTCCTCCTATATAACAAAGACAAAAGGAGTATCAGTTCTCTGGAAGAAAAACATAATCACTCCAAAAGTTATATATAAATATGAAGACAAAGAAGGTCTACTAGCATTTGTTATAATTAAATTTAATGACAAAATATGGACCTTAGCTAATTTATATTGGTTCCCAGGAATTGGAGCAGGAACAGTTAAAAAACACCTAGATTTTATTTCCAACAATTATAAAGGAAATCTTGTACTGGAAAGATACTTTAATTGTACCTTAGAAGCTTCTGAAACCACCAAGAAGTCTTTTCGCATAGCAACTATTTCAAAATCCTTTAAAAGATGGATTGATTCATTTCATTTAATAGATACTTTTAAAGTAAAACAAAGACAAAAGGAGTATCAATTCTCTGGAAGAAAAACATAATCACTCCAAAAGTTATTTATAAATATGAAGACAAAAAAGGTCTACTAGCATTTGTTATAATTAAATTTAATAACGGAATATGGACCTTAGCTAATTTATATTGGTTTCCAGGAAATGGAACAGGAACAGTTAAAAAAACACCTAGATTTTATTTCCAACAATTATAAAAGAAATCTTATACTGGGATGAGACTTTAATTGCACCTTAGAAGCTTCTGAAACCACCAAGATGTCATTTCGCATAGCAACTATTTCAAAATCCTTAAAAAATGGATTGATTCATTTCATTTATTTGACCCTTTTAAAGTAAAAGATGATAAATCCTTATTATTTTTCCATAAAGACCATAGATTTGGAACATAAACCAGAATAGACAAATTATTCGTAGTTCAAGATTTACAAACAAAAATCCTCAACTTCTCATTAGTTCCAAGCCCCTTCTCAAATCATGACTCTCTGATAAAGAAGCTCCAAATAGAGTTTAAACCTTTAATCCTCTCAACTATAATTCCATCATATATCATGAAAATTAAAGAATTCAGATCCTGGATGTTGTCAGAACTACAATTATTTCTTGAATTTAATAATACAACAGAAATCAGTAAAGTCATGGTTTGGGACTCATTAAAAGCATATTTATTTGGTAAGACCCTTAGCTGGTAAAAAAAAAAAAAAACAAAGTTAGAGAGTGGGAATCTGAATCATTAGACTTGCAAACCAGACTCTTGACAGCAAATCTTATAAAATCAGAATTGTCCAGAAGTCAAAAAAGAAATAGAGGAATTAAATAAAAAATATAATGAAATTCTATCACACAAAACTTGTCTAGCCTTGGAAAAATTAAAACTAAACTCATTAGCCACCTCCCCCAGATATCTACATAACTTATCTACAAGAATTAAAACACAATCTAAAGCAAATAACATTAGTTATATATATCATGAAAAGAAAGGGAAAAAAGTATCAGATATAGGACACATCCTTGAAGCATTTTGGCTCCATTATATGGAACACTTCAAAAAAGAAGATTTAGATATCAACCAAATAAATTTAGATACAAACCTAATCAATATAAAAAAATTCCTGAAAACTTAAAACTAGACGTACAAAAACCTATATCCTACAAAGAAATTGTCGAGATAAAAGAGAGTAAATCTAACAAAGCTCCAGGGATAGATGGTATAATTACAGAAATTTACAAACTCTTCCCTTCAACAGTAGTCTTCCTTTTTCTAAAACTTTGCTAGAAGTCCAGTCAGAAGCAAAAGTACCACCCTCATGGAAATATTCTCTTATAACACTAATTCTAAAAGATAATAAACCATCAGACCTTTGCAGTTCATACAGACCAATATCATTACTGAATAATGATTACAAAATATTCATGTCAATGCTAGCTAACAGAATGAAAATCCCACTTTCAAAGACAATTAATAATGATCAAACTGGATTTTTGTATAACAGACACACACATAATAATATTAAAAGGATACTTACTCTTATAGATTATGTGAATAAAGAAGATAGAGAAACACTTGTAATCGGATTAGACATAGAACAAGCCTTTGATTCCCTCAACTGGGAATATCTATTTAAAATTCTAGCATTATTTGAATTTCCTACTCCGTTCATCTTATTACTAAAAAACATATATATTAATAACTTAGCCTACATTAAATTAAGTCCTTTCACCTCAGAATCTATACATGTAACAAAAGGTACTAAACAAGGATGCGCCCTTTCTCCTATTTTATTTGCTTTGGCTATAGAAATATGTGCAGAAATAATATGCAATAATCCAAGAATAAAAGGAATAGAAGTCTATGACCAGTACATGTCTAAAATGCTTTTTGCTGATGATATTTTATTAGCCCTATCAAACTCCAGAGAGTCATTAGGAGAGCTAGAAGACGGAGGAATTTTATAAGATTTCAGGTCTACACTTTAATAGATCAAAATCAAAATTTCTATTTTTAAATAAGAAAAAAAGAACTACAAGTTACAGATAAATCCATCATATGAAAACAAGAACTTACGCTAAATTATTTAGGAATAGCGTTATGCAAAAATATAAACAAAACAATATTAATAAATTATAAAAACATTATTGAAGCACTAAAAATATATATAGAAAAGTGGAACAAAATTATATTAACTTTTGAAGACAGATTGCAATTAATAAAAATGGTCTCATTGCCAAAAATACTATATGTAGCATTAGCAATACAGTTAATTCCTAAAAGATGCATTCTTAAAGAAATAAACTCATGTTTAATAAAATTTTTATGGTATCCCAAAAAGAATAGAGTTGCTCTAACTCATCACATTAGACCCTGGAAACAAGGAGGATTGAACTTCCTAGAAATAGAAACATATATAAAAGCATCTGTGCTTAAAACTAAAATAGACTGGCTAAACCCAAATTATTTTGCCAACTGGAAAGAATTAACAATGGCTATATTAACAAATTAATTTAATCTGTTAAATAGTAGACAAATCAAACAAACCCTGGTACATAGTATGCATAAGTATACAATATAATATAACAAGACCTTCTAAAACAACACTGATTAATAACTACATCAATTCCTTTAGGAAACTTATCAATGCAAACATAGATCTAAAACTTTGGTTTGACCTTTTAGCCCATTTACCATCACTAAGAACTTTCCTTACAAAATATATAGGGAAACAATAACCTCCTGGGAACAAAATGGATTCTTATGATGGTTTCAATGTGTAAATAAATTAAATGTTTTAGATATACATATGATAAAAACTGCTTAAAATATCCCAACACAGGACTGGTTAACCTTACAAAGCATTCTAATGTACACTCAAGATTTATGCAGATTAATTAATAATTCTTCATTTAAAAATATTCCAAATCTAACAAGTTTTCTATATGAATTTATATATAATAGTTGTGAAAAGAAAAATTCCATTTCAAATCTATATAAAGAGTCAATAACATATAAAACAATTCCCAAACCATCATACTGGCAGTTCTTAACAAAAGGTTAGTCATTGCAGTTAACAGAAGAAATTAAAACTAACATCTTACTATCAGTTAATTACACCTCTAACACATAGTACTGGAAACTATTTAACTGGAAATACTTACTTAGAGCATTGTTAACACCAGATAGAATTAAAAATATCAGTACTACTACAAATGTTTTTTGCTGGAGGTGTGAAAAGTCAAATAAAGCAGAATGAATTCATATTTTTTATGAATGTAATAAAATTAAATCATATTGGAATGGAATCAATCATTTTTTACAAGCTTTATTTAATGAATCCTTTACCTTAACTAAAGTATTGATAATCCTAAATGTAAATGAAGGTCTCTACCTGAATAAGACAAATATGTATTTGTTATGGACAATACTTGCTATATCTAGGAAATGCGTAGCCAGAAGGTGGAATTCAAATACACCCCCGACCTTGGAAGAATTCTAGACTTTAGTGAAGACAACTGCATTGATGGAAATAAAAATCAAAGAACTACGAATCTATCCCAGGCCATTGGTAAATAATTCTTGGAAGAAAGTTATATCTTTGTTGGACACGCTGCAGTAATCAATATTGTATCTCTGATAACTGATCTGTTAATTCTATATTTAATAACATACAGTTTATATAATTGAAAGTCAGGCTATTGTAAGTATTCTATATAGTTGTTTAAAATGATATTTAAAAATATTACGTAAATGTTATTTTAATTGAAAATAAAAAGTATATTTGAGGAAAAAAAAGAGCAATACACAGATAATGGTGCAGAAAGCAATGTGCAAACTCCTACAGTAAATAAAAATAAAACACATTTGTATTTTTTTTCTGTCCACAATAAAGTTTAAGTGAAAGTGAGTGGGAGTGCACGTTGCGCAGCTATGCTCAGCCTAGCTTACCCATCCCAATGAGCTAAATACAAATATATGGCCAAAGCAGTATAAAGTGATATAGTGTCATTTTTACAGCTTTCACTTAATAAGCAGGCATTTGCAGTTCAAGTCCCCATTCAGTCTATTCATTTTTATCTGTTAAAAAAGCACAAAAGTATATTTTGTTATTAGTAGGTGTTAGATTTTATGAATATTAGTCTGAAATTAATTATGTTGTAAATATGCTGAAAGAAAAGGCTTGCTTAAATGCAGAAACAGAGTTTAGTAATATGTGATCAGCAGTCATACTAAATGACCATGGCTTGGAAAAGGAATCTGCTGAATGGACATTTTCCCTTACAGACTTAAAACAGGATGTATGCAAGAGCAAAAATGCAAAATCTGCAGAACACTGACATGCTTTTCTGCATATATAAAAGATGGACACAATATGTTTCCTAAAACAACAGGATATGTTTATGACACTGTGACAATGTGTTTTCTCAAAAATATGTTTTTCTGCATAAAAAAACAGGATATGCTTATCAGCATTGGCACAAGAACATATGTTCATATACACAGATCCAAATAGAATACAGAACAATGTGTTTCCTCAAAAATATGTTTTTCTACATGGACATCAGGACACTGTTACAGGATATTCACACTGTCAGAAAAGCTGGTCTCTTACAAGACATTGTTAAACAAGGAAGCTTAGTATTGTTTCTGCAGGACTAAAACTGTATATAAAGAGCTGTATAAATCCAGTTATGTTAGAGGTATGATAGGGACACAAGTCCTAAGGTAAATGTTATATCTCTCACATCATCTGTACTATATGAGAAGTAAAGTTGGAACAGTACTTTTAAGCTGCAACGTGGTTCCGTTTGATTTATTATAAAAAGTTATTTGTTACTGCTCTCTAAAGTTGATGCTGCAAAGTATATTCTCTCATCAGTGTATATTCTGCAAGTTTCTGTATGCAACAGACTGTGAATGCAAATATAACCAGACTTTGAATTTTAGCAGAATCCAGCCAGCAAGACTGAGTGTCTTAAGAACACTTCAAATCCATCCCACAGCAAGAAGCACCAAGCAAGTAAGCAGTTCAATGTAATTTTTCAATGGTGATCCTTTGACAATGTTCCTAGCCTGTATCCAAAAACAGGGGGAGTGAATGGGTAATGTCACTCCTGTAAAAGCACAGTAACGTTTATGTGAAGTACTTCAAATTTCTACAGTTTTCAACAGTTTGTAGCAATACAGTTTAATAGACGTCTAAATCCGGTGAGACTGCATTGCAGGAAGGTGGAGCAGTTCCATAAATTCTCCAGAAAAGGTACAAGACAAAGTTGTAAGACTGAATCTGTCAGTTTTGCTGTACCAACTTCACAAGTGACTACAGAAACTTTTCAACCATCTACAGTAAAGCAGCTTGGCCATCTGCCTGTCTGTTGACTGGTAAGAAAATTATTCTGTGTTACATACAGTATGAATGCCATAGAGGTAATAATAATAACAGAATAAATGTATATACAGCATATTAGCAAATGTAAAACCTTATTAGGGCAAGTTAATAGTAAGGCATTATGCAAATGGATTGCAATTTGATAGTAAGGCATTATGCAAATGGATTATAATATTTGACTGGTATCTGAAATAAAATCATGTGTGGTATAAAAATGTTTATTGTGTGTACAATGTCATAAAATACAGTGCATGACATTATCCAAAGGTTAGACTGTACAGACAAAAATTGTAAAGGTAAAGAACCAAGAAAAGTTAATATGTTGACATTATATTCAAATGTTAGACAGTTATGTTCTGTCACCAGATGTAAAAAGTTTATTTCAGAGTTGCAACAAAAGTCAAATCAGTTACTGATAGAAACTCTAGTACATTTTGTTACAAAGAAATGTAATAAACTTCTAAAAGACAGACACAATGAGTTCAGGAAGCTTAGACAAGTTATACACACATCTTTTCAAAAGGGCATAGGAGTTTCAAATTCAGCAGAACAGCTCACTAAAGAATGTCAGAAAGACCATGCAACATCACAGGAAATTCAACAGCAGTTGTAGGATAAAGGAAATACATTAGCTGAACTGACACAGTTAATCTGTGCAAAAGAAATATATTTTATAATATGTTTATGTTTTGAAAATGGTTAAACATACATGGTAGGATGGTAGGATCTGATGTCTGGACAAATCATTCTTAAATGTTTTACTTTCATTCAGTTAAAGCAAGACATCTATCAGTACTACAGTAAACTAAAGCATATGAATGCCATTCATTAGCATAGTCAAAAGGTAAACAAAACTGTTCTAGTGTATAAAAATTAAATAAAAATAGTTAATAAGAATAAAGATTTAAAGTCACAAGACTGACATGCTTGTATAAAGATATAGATACAAGACAGACATGCATGTGTGTTCTTTTCATCTAGAGTACATTTGTTTACAATACACAAAATCAAAAGGCAGACATTAGCAAATATAAATAATATAAATATAAATGTGTTGGTTAAACTAATATCTATTTTGTTTTTTACAATTTGTTTATAATTATATAGTAACACCAAACAGTTAAAGTTCTGAATTTTAAAAAAGAAAATCACAGATGGTATTATTCGAACAGTTTTTGTAAAATTAATGACAGGACAGTTAAACAGTGAAATAAATAAATAAAAAATACTGAAATCCATGTAAGCTAATTGTAATGTAGTATAAATGCATAGTTATGCAAATCACAATCACATTAAAGGAAAAATGCCAAAAGAATTAACTATAGTTTACAGAGTATGAAATGTGAGCTCAGACCTTCCTAGACTGAATGAATAGTTACAGGAAATGCTGGAAAGATAAGATAAACAACAAGACTGATTGCCAGATAAGTAGCTCGAGCTTTTCTAAAGCATCATTGTTATTAAAACATAATTATTAAAATGTTTACAGGCAACACTATTTGGTAATTGTAATAAAATGTCACAATTGTGCATAGATGTCACTTATAATCTGTTTGCAAGTAAATGTTAAAAGGACAAAAAAAAACTCAGTTGCCTCAAGTACAGCCAGCAGATGGGCTATAGTATACATACAGTTCAAATCAATTGTGCAGGAGGGTGTAAATACCTACTAGAGGTAGTAAACAGCAAAAGCTTTATTTAGTAACCTAATAAAATAAATGTATAACCAAAGTGTTGGGCTGACATACATTCTATTCTCACAGCATAGGGCAGGAAAACAGTGCTGAAGTACTACAGGGGGAGGGGCACTTTCTCAGTTTTACACTGACTGTATAAGCAGCACTGCACAAGGGTTTGAAATAAAGCTACAGAAAAAATAAACAACAAGGGTCTAAAATAAAGCTACAGGAAAAAATATCTAATTCCTTCTTGACAATACTCTTTTATGGGGGGAAAAACAGGTATTAGTGTATTAGAAATACTGGTAAACTGGATTAAACCTGACAGGATAAGATATTTTACAAGTTGTTAATAGCTATCATAATGGTTATTATTGTATTGTTTAGAATTAAATTGTATTTACAACCTGTTAAATTGTAAAGCTATACAAGAGATGGTTTAAAAAACAAGAGATGATTTAAAATTGCTTTATTAAAGCTATACAAGAGAGAATAAAGATATGCAAAATGCATAAATGTTTCTAATAGCAAGAATGGTCACTATTTTTAATATGTTTTTGGCAAAACAATGTTGGTATAAAAAGCATGAATATTTTTAATAATTGTTGAGTATGTAGTTTAAAATAACAGGACATATGAATTTCGTATCAATTCCACTAGATATTTCTAAAGAGACATAAACATTTTTCCAAGATTTTGCTTAATATTAATGTTATTAAATTTGTAAGATTAGACTAAATGTACTTTATAGTCATTGTATGTACAAATGCAGAAAAATTCAGTACAAATGAGATTAATGTCTAGTAATAAATATGTGTGAAAAACCATATTTAAATAAAAAATGGGTCCAGAGTACCTACTAGATTGAAATGCATGAACAACAAACAGTCTATGTAAATATATACTGTACAGGATACATTGTAATAAGTTTAAAAGTAATTTGTCAAGTTGTAATATTATTGGTTTTACCCCAGTAAAATAATTGCTTTCAAATATTTATTATCTAAGCCCAGTTCAGTATTCAACCAAGATGTTAATGAGCAGTTCGAAGATATGATCACAATGTTATGGTTAAAATGACATTAAACCTGTATATTTTCAGTAGTGTATAAATGCTTGCAGTAGCACATAGTTACTGTCTCTTATAGTTAATTTAACAGCTGCAAAGAGTTAATGAAACAGTTCTAAGTCATAAATTAAATTCTGTGATTGCAAAAGAATAAATTGATCAAGTTAAAAAAAAATAATAATATTAAAGCAGACACAGCTCATAACTGATAAAAAATATTTTCACAGAATGGTCTGCAAAAGAAAAAGTTGTTAAATACATTCAGTTTTGGTAGTAATAAATAATATCATTGTATTAACTATGTAAAATTGCATTTTGAATGTATCAAAGAAGACTAAAAGGTTTGTTTCTTAATGTGTTTTCTATATAAAATGTTTTGAGTATGTTTAAAAACAGAGGGAATTGTTGGATTTTATGAATATTAGTCTGAAATTAATTATGTTGTAAATATGCTGAAAGAAAAGGCTTGCTTAAATGCAGAAACAGAGTTTAGTAATATGTGATCAGCAGTCATACTAAATGACCATGGCTTGGAAAAGGAATCTGCTGAATGGACATTTTTCCCTTACAGACTTAAAACAGGATGTATGCAAGAGCAAAAATGCAAAAAATCTGCTTTTAAAGAACACTGACATGCATTTCTGCATATATAAAAGATGGACACAATATGTTTCCTAAAACAACAGGATATGTTTATGACACTGTGACAATGTGTTTTCTCAAAAATATGTTTTTCTGCATGGAAAAACAGGATATGACACAAGAACAGATGTTTTTATACAAAGATCCAAATAAAATACGGGATGTTCACACTGTCAGAAAAGCTGATCTCTGACAATGTGTTTTCTCAAAAATATGTTTTTCTGCATAAAAAACAGGATATGCTTATCAGCATTGGCACAAGAACATATGTTCATATACACAGATCCAAATAGAATACAGAACAATGTGTTTCCTCAAAAATATGTTTTTCTACATGGACATCAGGACACTGTTACAGGATATTCACACTGTCAGAAAAGCTGGTCTCTTACAAGACATTGTTAAACAAGGAAGCTTAGTATTGTTTCTACAGGACTAAAACTGTATATAAAGAGCTGTATAAATCCAGTTATGTTAGAGGTATGATAGGGACACAAGTCCTAAGGTAAATGTTATATCTCTCACATCATCTGTACTATATGAGAAGTAAAGTTGGAACAGTACTTTTAAGCTGCAACGTGGTTCCGTTTGATTTATTATAAAAAGTTATTTGTTACTGCTCTCTAAAGTTGATGCTGCAAAGTATATTCTCTCATCAGTGTATATTCTGCAAGTTTCTGTATGCAACAGACTGTGAATGCAAATATAACCAGACTTTGAATTTTAGCAGAATCCAGCCAGCAAGACTGAGTGTCTTAAGAACACTTCAAATCCATCACACCAAGCAGTAAGCAGCTCCATGTAATTTTTTCAGTAGGTAGTGAATAATATATATATATATTTGTTAACAAGGGTAGTGTAGCAGGTCCAAATGTGAGGTGTCAGTATAGTACAGATGTGAAACCCCAATAGAAACACAACTGTCCCGTACAGCATAGCCACAAAAGAACTGCATTGTAATGAAAGCACATAGGGGGATGTTATGGAAGGTAGACATACATATAATATGTAATTTATGAGGAATCAACCACACAATGCTGATAGTCTGTAAAAGGAAAGCTGAATAATGCTAACTTGTGCTCAGCTATGCTTAGCCAGTATAAGCATTGCTTAAATATAAATTCTAAGCAAGAGTTAGCATAGCTTAGTGGATTTGTGCACTGGTAAGCAGTGCTTAGCATCTACCCCTGTAAGCAATGCTTATACCAGATAAGGTGATTTGCCTAGAGCTCAGCTTAGCTTAACATATTCAAAAGCATCTAATCACAGCAAAGGGCAGGAAAACAGCCATATTTAAACCTCACAGGTGGGAATACTGCTCATAACCAGTTGTAGCTCCCCACTGTAGGCACTATGGCTGGTGTTGGAGATGGCGTGTGCTTTCAGGCACAGCTCTGAGACATACAGGAGTCCAGGGTCATGGTAGGACTCCTTGTAAAAAAAAACATATGAGACTGCTGCAAGACCAGTACCAGGGCTACCAATACAAAGTGAAGGCCTGGGAAAGTTTTGCCCATTATCTCACCAGTGCCACTGGCATCCCTTGGACTGGTGAGCAGGTTTGGCACTACTTTGCCAACTTGAAGCTGAGGAAGAGAGAGCTCTTGGTCCAGTGGGTCCAAAATGCACAGCAGAGGAATGTCCCAAACATGTGTAAGTATTAATATCAATAACTGTTTACAAAAGTCCAGCCTGTGTATGTGATGGATAGGTATGCATAAATGTTTCGCTATCTTCTTTACAGTTCCAGCTGAGTAGCTTGTGAACCAGGAAGCCCATGCAAGCAGGCTGCTAAGGCTGCATCATGAGGCTGGTGAGTAACAATCTAGCTTGTAGTATTCATACCAAATAAATATAAAGGAGTAGAATGTCACATTGCAGTATTACAAATGGGTATGGTTTGTACTGAATAAACCAGACAATATTACAGTATTAGTTTCATATAGATTATATATAAATAAAACTGAAACTGCCTGTTAATAAAATTCAGAACCCTGTACTGGTTGTGTTTACTCTGGTATTGTATGAATTGAAATGTGTACAGGTTATGCACAGCAACTATGGCTCTAAAAGCATTAAACAATCAAGTCTCATCTGACAAAGTTAGTGCCTCTGTAAGACACGAGGTTAACTGACATGAAATGTTTCATGCACCAAGATCTGATATCTGAATAGCAATGTTGTGTTAACCACTGTTTTCCACACTGTGCTATGTCAAAAGGTATGTATAGGAATGTATGTATAAGAATGTCATAATTACAAGGTCAGATTGTACAACTAAGAGAGAATTGGACAGAAAACATTCAGGGAAAAGACAGCAGTTTCTGAATAGCTTGTTCTGATGAAACAAAAAAAAAACTTTTATTGCATTTTCTGCACAAACAGCCACCGTTTGAATCCCGGGAGTGGTAGTAAGCTGAATGCATAATTTCACCTAGGATTTTGAGAATATGTGTAGAAACAGTCAGGTAGTGTTAATAGAAATTTCCTCCACATATCTGCCAGGTAAGAAAAGGTATAAAGTAGCTATAAGAAGGCTGTAGTTATACTGTGTCCAACACCCACAGTCCAACCCCAAGGCTGCAAATGACAGCAATATAAGTACATACACCAAGTAGTCTCCCCCAAGAAATGGCCATGTGTCATGCTGTCACTGCTACTCCCTGCTGCCAACAACTAGGGTGACAGATAGAAATCAAGGCAGAGTAAGGCAGTAGCACACACACACACACACACACACACACACACACACACACACACACACACACACACACACACACACACACACACAGTATGAGTGCACATATATAACCCTCAATATATGAATATGGGTAGAAACAGTCAGGTAGTGTTAACAGAAAACTCCTCCACAGGCCTGCCAGGTATGAAAAGGTATAAAGTAGCTATAAGAAGGCTGCAATTATACACTGTGTACAAATATACCACTGCCCAACCTAAGGCCATAGGTTGTTGAAATAATACCTATAGAGTAATAATTAGAGCAATGATCATTAAAGCTGTGATCACTGCAAGAATCTACATTTGTTAAATGACATCTCTCTCTCTCCCTCACCTTATCTTCACCAGTAATCTAAACACATAAATGAATGGGTATGTTTTTCACCAAACCTACCATTGGGACATGTGTCCTATTGTTCTACAAATATTGAAATGTTTGCCAATTAATGTTCCTTGTTCAAATACTATCACTGGTGGCCTGTTCCTATCAATGTAACCTGCATGCCGGTGTAATGCCCACTGTGGTTCCATATATGCATGTAGTCTGTTTGCTATGTGAATGTTCCAAATCTGTTGTTCTGGGTTAATGGGAATACTCATGCATGCTGTTATAACTAATCCTGGAATGTGTTTTTCATGACTAACCAATGTATGGTCTAAAACTGCAACACCATAGCATGTCTGGGAAGGCTGATCCCAATGGAACCATCTCTCCCTCCTCATCTGGCCATGGCACTGGGCCCCAGCACATCTGGGACCCACATCAGGACCTCCTCGTTTTCTGGTCCTGCACCACCTTTGGGTGGAACTGCCTCAGGGGATGGGGCTCATCCCTCCCTGGGCATGAGCATGGACAAGATCCTGTCACCCAAAGCCAGGTCTGGGGTCTGGTGCGTTTGGAGCTCCGCAAAGAATTGGGAGATCTGCTATGCCAGCTTGAGGGCCACGTGGTACATTTAGAAGGTCAGCCTGCCACCCCTGCTCAGCCCCCAGCACAGCCACCTTTGGTGCCATTAAAGTGCAGTGGCAACTGCCCATGGGTGGGGACCGTAGTCTCACTGTATCCATTTTGGAGTTGTGGGCGTCTGATTACAAATCACCCCTCCTTGTCCAAGGTGTTTACCCCCCAAGTCTCATATACCACTCCTGTATGCTGTCTTGTCTGTCTTCCTATCCAACCTACCTCACCAAATATACCTACTATCCTTCCCCAACAGCTTACTCTCACCTTAAAAAAAAGGAAGCTGTTCCCAAAAAAAATGTTGCCCCATACATAGCGGTCCATTTCGCACATGTGTCCATGGGACACATGTAATCTGGCCTTATTGGCTTCACAACACATTATTGCTGTCCTCACCCCTCTCTCTGGGGTTTGAGTGTCCAAATTTACCTCCATATTCAGTATATATGCACAGTTGTTGCTGTAGATAAAATGGACAGCTATAGACCTTCTTGACACCCATCCTGCTCATCCCTAGCTATATTATTGTTTTTCCCTTTTCTTGCCCCCTTTTTCACTATTTTCCTATCACTCCTTTTTTCTTTTCTTTTAAAGAAATTAGCACAGGGGTAAGTGGGAGTAAGCAGTAACAAGTAGGACTAAGACTGTTTGTGCAGTGCTAAGTGATGCCTACAGAGATTAAGCAGTTTTAAGGCTAACTGTATGTAAGCATAGTTAACCGGAAGTTAGCAATGCTTACTGCCGCACAAACCCGTGCAAACCTGCTTTCAACTTCTTTAAAGTGCCTTAATCACTCCGTATCCAACAACCCTTGTTCTTCCCAGCTAGAAAATAAACAGCCCTTACAAGTCTTGAACCCAGGACCCAACACACCATAGCAATGTACCACTAAGCCACCTAAGCTGATGTTTTTTCAAACATATCATTCAGTAGAGTCATTCAACGGTAGGGAAGAGGTTTGTTAAAATTAGGCAAGTGTTGTACATATATACAAATGTATATGCGTATGGAGAAGCATAAATATATATATATATATATATATATATATATATATATATATATATATAGATAGAGAGAGAGAGAGAGAGAGAGAGCAACATTAATACATAATATATGTAGAGCTATACATATAAAATATACATATATATGATATATATATATATATATATATATATATATATATATATAAATATAAGTGTATATATATATATATATATATATATATATATATATGTATATATATATATAGAGAGAGAGAGAGAGAAGTAAATAACTACAATAACTACATACATATATATAAATATCTCTGTATGTACCTAAAACAACATATATATATATATATATATATATATATATATATATATATATATATATATATGTTCAGAAAAGTCGGACAGCTGATCCATATTCTGAACCTCTTACTGCAACAAATCTGTCCAAGGCTGTCAAAATGGGGGTCAATGGGTCCATACTAGGGACCTCTTTTAAATAGTGCCCATATCCCTCCTTCCCCAGCAACAACTGTGCTGCCTTGCAACAAAATAAAAATCCCTGCCAAGTCTTGAACATAGGGCCCTGTAAACTACAATGAAAGCAATGTGCCACTACACCATCTGAGCTCTTCAAAACAGTGGTGATTTTCCAAAAATATCAATTAGTACAGTCATTCAACAGTAGGGAAAGGAGCCTGTAGAATCAGTCAGGTTCCCTATATATACATGTATATATGTATGGAGATGCATATATGTGGACAGATCTATCTATCTATCTATCTATATATATATATATATATATATATATATATATATATATATATATATATAGTTCCACTTCATATCATCAAATTATCATTTCATCGAATTTCAAATCATCGAGACCAAATCGTTGAAAACTCATTTCATCGAAAACTCATATAATCGAATCTCAAATTATTGAAAACTATAAAGCAACTACAAATACCATTCCACAAAGCTTTTGCTACAATTATGCAGGGGGGCAAATATACCAACTGCAAAGTCGCACTACAGTGGGGGAAAAAGGGAATTTCCTAACCCCACTGTAGTGCGAACTTGGAGTTGGTATATTTAATTATGGGGGGTGTGGGGGGTGTAGGGGGGCTTGCCCCCCTGCATAAACATAGAAAACAGTGTCTGGGATGTTATTTATAGTTGCTTTATAGTTTTCAATGATTTGAGATTCGATGATATGAGTTTTCGATGAAATGAGTTTTCGACGATTTGGTCTCGATGATTTGAAATTCGATTAAATGATAATTGGATGATATGAAGTGGAACCAAATATATATATATATATATATATATATCGAGAGAGAGAGAGAGATACATCTAAACTTATATCTACATATATGCATACACACACACACACACACACACACACAGACACACACACACACACACACACACACACACACACACACACACACACACACACACACACACACACACACACACACACACACACACACATATATATATATATATATATATATATATATATATATATAGATATATATATATATATATATATATATATATATATATATATATATAGATAGATAGATACATATATATGTATGTATACATAAATATATAACAGCTACAAACACATGCAATTTGAGGGTCATGCTGCTGCACCCTAGAAGTCTAAATCTGAAAATGCCTCACTGGAAGTATTCCTTAAAATGGGGAACAATGACATCTGTGCTGTAACAGAGACCTGGTTAAAGGCAAAAGGAAGCAGCCCTGCACTAACAGCCTATAACTCATTCCACACCTTTTGACTGCAGAATGTGGACTGAAGCTCTAAAGCTGGTGGTATTTCCATATTCATAAAGGATGCACACACCTCCAGAGTGGTAGCCCATCATTATGCATCACAGATCCTGCATTGTAGCTAACATTGGGTAAGACAGTGGTTCAGGTTGTAGCATGCTATAGGCCCCCAAACATATCCCAAGACTCACAATCCATGTCCCTAAACACTGGAGAATATTAGTGCCCAACCTAACACTCTTATACTGGTTGGCTTCAACTACTTCACCATTAACTGGCAAAGCTACTCATGTATCGATGCACTTGCCCATCACATCAACCTGGTCCATACTAACATGGGTGACTGTTGCTGTACACCAACTCTTCCCTTGTTAGATCTGGCCACAAAGTAATCAACTTTGGAAATCCACAGCCCTCCCAGCCCCCCTGAACAGGTAACCACCATGAATACCCTTTCCAAAGCTAACTTTGGCCTCCTAAAAACACAGTTGGCTAACCTCACGGCAGCCATGCAAATGGAGACTAGTTGCATGACTGCTGAATCAAACAACAATGCACTATGAACACATACACAAATGCATGGATGCTGCTATAACCCAATAGAACCAAGACCCTCACCTCCACAAAAAGGAAACCAATCTAGTGGTCCATGGCCATAATGAAACTGTACAACAGAAGGAGGAAACTGATATGGAATAAGGTGAAGTCCCAAGACTGGAAAAAAACATTATCAGCCTCAATTAAAAGTTGAGATCCCTCATCAAATACTATAAAGCTAGCTGTGAAAACAGAACTGGAGCACATAGTAAAGACAACCACAAGGCCTCATACAGTTATGTAAAAATCTCCATAGCAATACTAAATTTGACAGAGTGACACAGTTTGTTTCAGCATACATGTTCAGATGGATGTGAGGTAGGTAAATGTAATGTACATCCTCATTTTCTGACAACAATCTAATTGTGCTAATTTGAGCACTCCTTACTTTGGACACATTTATTATTCTTAGTATTATTTATTTTTTTGGCTTCTCCCTTTTATTTACGTTTATTTTTACAACTACGTTCGCATTAGGATTTACAAGTGATCTGGAGGTTTGGTTGGTGTCAATGGTAATTCTGTTCAAAACGGCAGCTGGTAGCATATGAAATCGGAAATTGGGACATGTTTTACACTACCTTCGGGTTGGATTGAACCTATACAAGTGCCCTGGAGTCGGATGGCATTTGTGTCTGTTTTTTTTCTGGTGAAGTCAACATACTCACAAGGCCTATGGATGTGGTGGTTCCTTTTATATGCATAGGAAGACATTTATCATTTTTTCTTGACTTTGACTAGTACAACAAATGTATTTACCTTTTCCTATCTCTAATATTGATTTGACTGGCTGTGTATCTAGCTGAACTGGGGATTTTTGAATTAACTATACCTGAGCATTGTCCGGGACATTCTTTAATAACCATGCAGATGTTTTGTTGGATATTTTACATTCACATTGATTTTTCTGTGTGGTTTATTTAGAACTAAGGGTTCTTGGACATCATTTTACATTATTTCTTCGTATTGGATTTGGATATGGTTATGCAACATACTATGCAAGGGAAATAGACTTTCTATGCATTATCTGCATGGTGAGTGGATTTGGAGCCGGGATTTCAGTTTTCGGTGTATTCGTTTTTGCATACAGTGATTTTGGAGTATACATCAAGCAGACAATTATATTTTTGGTTTAGTTACTGACTTTTTATGTGTGTTTCTATATCGAACTGTGTGCTGCTTGTTTTCTTTACATCCCTTTTGGACTTTTTTTGCACTGTTTTCAACCAGGAACATTTATATGTTACAGGGACTAATTCAATTTTCCATCATTGTGTTGGAAATGTATATGACATTTAAATACATTTTGTGTTCTGTATAGGAATTTTTCAAAAATTAGGCCACCATTGCCTTTTGGGATAGGCATTATAATATTGTTTCACAATCAATGTTTTGTTAATATTTATTCATTGTGGTTAACTTGGGCAGTTCTTTTGCATGTTCGTCCAGTTCTCTCCTTGTATGAATCCTGTCATATCAAGACATTAGTGATCCAAACATTTATATGTGTAAGGGTCAGGACTTTTATTTCGGTTTATACAATACATTTTGGACACTTTTCTTGTTGTTGTATCCCAGTAACCTCTGGGTCCATTATTTATTCTTCAGGTTAACAAATTATTACTTGATGGTGGGACAATATTTGGATATATTTATACTATTTTTGCTTCATGTGCCAATGGGTTCTAATACTTATGGCACATTTTTTACCTTTCCAGGTCTTGGTTGGTGCTGACTTTTGACATGTATAATAATATACTGGTTCTCCAATTTTTATTATACTGTTTCTCTTGGGGTGCATCATATTTCAACTCTCCATTTTGGAGTTTATAATTTGGATATCTAGGGGATTATACCTCTTGGGCAGTTTGTTATATGGGTTGTCTCATCTTTTTGCCTGTTTGATTCTATGATTACATAATAAGGGATGTACTATTGAGAAGTGATTACAGGCTCATGGATTGTTGAATTTTCCTTGGATGTAGCACCATCACCCTGAATTTGGGTTATAGGGTGTGAAATCTAGTATCGCTGAGTTGTTTTGGTCGGCTTCTTAAGAGTTACATAGCACCATCTTAGATGATTATTGGATTTGGTGGGGGCTATCATTGTACTCCGTTTTTTATAAGTGACATATTTATAGGTTCATAGGTTCATAAGTTGGTGCTAGGCTATCAGCCCTAGGGCCTATACAAGCCTAGCCATAACATTTCCCTGGATATTTCTTCCCACAATATTTACTTCTCTGGACCCCTGTCTAGCAGGGCGACTGACATGATCCCTGAGGTGAATTTCCTATCTCCCATCCAATCATCAAGGTTCCTTTTGAAGAGGGCCAATGAGGTGCTCTGCTTGACATGTATAGGCAGTCTATTCCAGAGTATGGGGAGTCTCTGGGTCAGGGACCCATCCCTCCAGCATGTTTTGTTCATTGTGATGACATTGTTTAGATCCTGGAGCATGTGGCTCTGCGGGATTGGGATTTCTTTAAGTGGAGCATCTCTAAAAGCTCAGGGTTTCACATGGCCTTGCATGTTAAGCAGAGATTGCCTCTAAGTAGACGATATGCCACAGAGTATAGCTGGAGTTTTTTTAGATGGTCAGCACATGGCATCTGCTTTAGGCCTGTGATTCTTTTAGTGAGGTATTTCTGTGGCCTTTCCAGCTATTGCAGATGTCTTGTGAGGTGCATACCAAATGGGGCATTATACTCTATAATAGGTCTAATGAGGGATGAGTACAGTGGGACAATGACCTCCTTTTTTCTGGATGAAAAGCCCTTAGTGATGAGGTGTGCCACATAGAAGGATTTCCTGACTGTTGTGGTGATGTGGTTATCGAAAGTGAGACCACTGTCCACCTGTGTCCCTAAGTCTCTCATCACTCTTTCAATGTTTAGTGTATTGCCACCTATGTGGTAATGTTTTTTTCCAAAGGGGATAACTATACATTTCTTGGTATTAAGCTTGAGCCCATGGCTCTGGCACCAGGCATCTGTTTCTGTAAGGCCCTTTTGTAGAATATCCACATAATTTGGGGATTCAATAATGGCTCCCAGTTTGCAGCCATCTGCGAACTTTGTTAGCCAGAGTCCCTTAGTGTTGGCCTGTACTTCAGAGAAGTAGATGCCAAACAAGAGTGGTCCCAGGACTGAACCCTGAGGTACTCACTTGTCACTTGTCACTTGTCTGGAGCTGGATTTGGAGTCGGCTATTTTTACAGTATGGGTTCTGTTAGTAAGCCAGTTGGGAACCAATCGAGTGACGTAGGGATTTATGCCCAGCTTAGTAAGTTTATCTATGATTCCAGAGTGGGGGATGGTGTCAAAGGCCTTGGCAAGGTCCAGATAGGCTGTGTGGACCGCCTTACCCTCGTCCCCAGCTCTGGAGACTGATTCAAAGAAGTCAATCAGATTCAGGAGACAAGATCAGCCCTTCACAAACCCAAACTGGGTGGGGTCCAGTGTTTGAAGGTTGCCAATATCTTTGTTTATAAGTTCCATGATAATGTGTTCCATGCCCTTGCAGATCAGGCTTGTCAGATGGATAGGACTGTAGTTCCCGGGATCCAAGGCGGATCCCCCCTTGTGGAGTGGGATAACTGTAGCTGTGCACCACTCAGTGGATACGAAGCCTCAGGTGAGGCTATAATTAAACATGACACTTAGGTGAGGTGCCAGTTCATTTTGTAGTTCATGTAGTACACAGCCTGTGATGTCATCTGGTCCCATGGATGCTGTATTCTTAGCTTTGGAGAGTGCGGTTTCTACCTGTGTGGCTGTGATTACCGGAATTTGGCAGTCTTTTGGTATTGAGATGCGCCCTTTAGGGGGTGAGAGTGGGGTGAAGTTGGCACTAAATCAATCTGCCAGGATATTGGCAATATCCTTGGGATCAGTATATTTAATGCCATTCTGTTGTAGCTCAGAGCAGATCTGAGCATTGCCATTTAGATTCTCGACATAATTATAGACTGCCTTGTTATTGTCTTTGGAATCTTTTGCAATTTATCACAATATGAGTCTATCAGACAGCTATTCTAGCTTATGGATTTATATATACATTTTTTTTTCTGCATTGAGTATCACGATTTTGGATTGGTAGCCATTAGTGGCAGGGGCCACTAGCTTTGCCTTTTATTGGCTGAATTTTTTGGAGTAACGTAGCACCATCTTATATGAACAGTTGGTGGGGGCTGTTATTGTACTTCACTCTTGTTATATCTTTCAACTGAATTTGGGAGAGTACTATTTGTATTGCAGCACAGAGGTTTTGAGTACCCTTTATTTCATCTCCAGCTGTTTTTGTTTTATTTGATAATTATAACCAGCTCTCTCTTTTTGAGATGGACCTTAATCAACTACTCAGAGGTATATCCTCAGATAGAGATGATCTTGGTATCTTTGGAGTCGGAGTCTCTACCTCAGCCTCTGGGGAGAATGAACATGCACCTTGTGAGTCTGAATGTCAGGACTTGTTCAACCAGTTATCAAGGAGTATTTAAAATTTAAGAGCCAATGTTTGGCACTTATGTTTGTTTAAAGCTTATATGTCTAAAAACATCAGCCCTTGGGGACTACGGGTTAGGACTCAGCCCCTGGTCAACGATATTGATGAGGAATTACAGACAGTATGGGAAACCATACAACAACAAGCTTCTATGGGGTTTGTGCAGGCTTTAGCCTCATATTATGACCGGTGGTGTATAGATGGGGGGATACTGGAGATTACTAAGTTGTGTGAACAATCTAAAGAATTTGAGGGTCACAAAAATTATTCTATTTATTTACAACAGTTAGTCCAGGAACTTTCAGGTTTGGAACAACAGCTTAAGGAGCATAAGTTATACAAATTCAATAGAGACCTTATGGATTATGACAAGGGTAGACCATTTGTTCCATATAAAAGTGTGAAAATTTCTAAGGCTGGCCCCAAACCAAATAAAAAGAAATGCCCAAGGTCAATATTAAAGAAACTAATGTTTCCTCTACAGGCACTTCAGGGGATGAGTCCTCTTCCTACACTGACTCTGAATTAGCAGTAGGCATAACCTCACCTACACTAAAATGGACTAATACCAGTACGGATTTCCCTTTAGGAAAAACAGTCAAAAGACAGGGGACATAAACACAAGAAATGTAACAAATGTGGAGACTTTACTCCAAATCTTGAGCAACAAGTAGAACATAATAATGTACTCAATATTTCATCTCATGCTTTTACCCCTGTACAAATTGACCTTCTTAATAAAGGCTTAAACTTTGTGCCAGCTTTCGTTGTTGCTGAAAATGATTTTGTGTTAGATTTATATTCTTTTGTTAGAACATTGAATTTAAAACTATTTTTTGAAAAAAATAATGATTCTTGTTCTGTTGAACAGGCTTTTCATTTTCAAAGATCGAATTTCATGACACCAATGCATCCTGTGGTACAATCATTTTTACATAATGCTCTTAAAGATCTGCATACTTATCATGGTGAAATACAGAACAAACCTCATAACCTCTCCAAGATTCAACAAAGGGCACTGATGGAACTTATGTCTAATACCAACATAGTCATTGAACTGCAGACAAGGGGGGAGCCACTGTGGTCATGGACTTTGATACATATAATAATGAGGCTTTATGACAACTCAACAACCATTTATATTATATGTCTATGCCACTGGACCCCACCAATACATTTAAACAACAGATAGATGATTTCATTCAAAGTGCTGTGGATGAAGGAGTTATATCCAACAACACTGTGAAACATCTCATGATAAAGGATCCTAAAAGGCAACACTTTTATCTGTTACCTAAAATTCACAAATCTTTACTAACCCTCCAGATAGACTGATTGTTTCTGGTAGGGGATTGCTAACTGAGCCACTGGCTGTTTTTTTACTCAGTATTTGAAACCTCTGCTGCCTCTAGTGAGATCTAGAATACATGATACCACTGAATCTTTACAAATACTATCTGATGCCCAGGTTGAATCACATTGGTTCCTTTGTACACTGGATGTGGTATCCCTATATACCACTATTTCCCATTGGGCTGGCCTTTTGGCCATTGAGTATTGGTTGGGAGTTGCCGAATTATATCCTCCAGGATTTAATACTTTGTTAATACTCATGGCAGAACATGTCTTGACCAAAAATGTTTTTTACTACCAGGACAAGTGCTTTCTGCAAACTAAAGGGATGGTGATGGGGACATCCTCTGTCCCCATTTACGCCAATTTATTTATGGCTTATATAGAAGAACAGCTTATATATGATCCCCTACAGAATCTGTATTTGCCAGAAATGGACATCTGGCACTGATATTTGGATGACTGTTGGCTTATATGGAAGGCTGCTTTGGAGTATCTATGGGAATTTGTTGACTACCTCAATGGAAACAAATGGGGTATTGAGTTCACCTGTACACAAGATCTTAACCACATTACATTTTTGGATGTCCTAGTTACCAAGAATGTGGATGGTACTTTGGACACACAGGTGTTTCGAAATTCCCTGAATATAACTCACTTTTACATGCAACCAGTCGTCACCCACCACATGTCATTCATAATATACCAAAATCTCAATTTATGAGAGTGAAGCACATTTGCTCTGGTAGTGATAAACATAATTATTATAAAGCTGATATGGTCTGGAGGTTTAAGGAACGTGGATACAGACCTGGGGTAATCACTATGGCTTGCAGGGAGGTTAGTGGTATGGACAGACAGGAACTGTTACAATAACAACATAAATCCACAAATGAGTCAGCCCCTATCAGAATGATCACTACATATGGACATAACACCGGTATTTTTTGTGAGGTGGTACAGGAAAATTAGAACATCTTGTTGGCCATTGAGAAAATTAGGACTCTGATTGATGACCTGTGCCGATTTGGTTTCAGGAGAGGTAGGACTCTGGCATCCCACTTTAATCATTACAAGGTGGGTACCCAGGTAGCTGTTCCATGTCAACAATCTACACTTTTGGGGGATACACTGCAGGGATGTTTTAGCTGTGGTCATTGTGTTCATTGTAATAGACTTAACCAAACAAAAACTTTTAGCAGTCACAATACCAGTTAAGTATATGATATAAAATTTTTTGTCAACTTTTCATTGGATTGGGTTATATACCTTGCCACTTGTACATGCTCGGCTGTCTATGTGAGTCAAACATCCAGACCCGTTAAATTTAGGATCAGTAAACACATGAGTGACATCAAACTTAAAAAGCAGACAAATGCATTATATAAGCATGTTCTGAAACAACCCTCTGCAACCTTTACTTATACGGTCATTGACATTATTAAGAGAGACAGAACAAATAAGAGTGGCTGGCACAACATTTTGAACAATAAAGAAAAAGGATGGATAATTAAGTTGGGGGGTTTAATTCCTCCAGGATTAAATGAATTGCTGTGAACAGCCAATGATTTTCCTGTTTCTATATGGGTGTGTGTATATAAGGAGTGTCTTGTTATTTCGATTGTTACACTGAGGAAGGCTTGAAACTAATGTTGAAACCGGTCTGTTGTTTGTCATAATTTTATAATAAAAGTTATACTTTTTTACACCTTGGTGCTGGCTATTTTGTTTTTGGATTACTGTCTCTTTAAGCAGTGCACTGCTGTACTTGCAGGGGAACATTCTGGACAGCACTGACAAACAGACACCAGTGTGAAAGTGCATACCCATAACCAATATCACCACAGTCACATACCGGTAAGTCAAGTGAACAGCAGAGTGTACGGACTGTGTGAAGAAGTACATCATTGTTTTCCACTCACACACTAGCCCTACATATGCAGTCCCAATTCTCAGTGTAGTCTGAATCCTGACCTTGGTACAGGACATGTTTCAGTCTGCCTCTACAAGCATATACAGCCAGTAGATCCGCAGAAACTGAAGAAGCATGCATAGTCAGATAAAGAAAGAGCCATAACACTTACATCCACCCCCCCCTCCATACACAGCCCAAATAAGATGTACACATGACATGTGTACACAATCCTGACAGTCTGATAACAATGGTCAGACATACACAGGCATCTCACATGTACAGTTCACATCAGAATGTAAAGGTTCAGGACTCATATCTATGGCTTCTTCCCTGACATGTCTGTGGGTCTTCTACATCACTGGGATGGTAGCAGGAATGAAGGCAAGAAATAATGATATTAAAAACATCTGAGCCTCACTGACGTCTGGACAAAGCCTGACATCATTTGGGGAAAGAAGCACAAACACAGGGGTAGATTAGACATATTACTGTCATACATTGAGACAGTTGCAGATGTTATTGGGTGTGTTGTACCATATCCTTTATGAGGTATATGAAGTCAGTAATATGAATAGATGTGAGCATTTACTGACTGCATTTCCCAGAGTCCACGACTGATTTACCAAGGACACCAACTGTCTGGGGAACAGACAAAACATAACAGGCAACCATGTGGCCAGTTTGTGGACAGCATGCCAGTGGAGAGGTATGTCAGAGACATAACACTGTCAGTCATGAAGTCACTCACTAAATGCATGTCCACACAAACCCTGTCAATCTATCAATCCCCCATGTGTATAACAGCACTGATGACATAGAATCTGTTCACAATTCTGAGGATATTTCCTCCATGTTGTTGGGCTGTCTCCACATGTCCTGTCCTGTGACATGTTGCTACCTACTGTATGTGAATCTGTAGCCCGCCACCTCTGTAATGTCCCTCACACAGGCAAGGAAAAGGGGCAAGGCCCACATTAAGGAATGTCCCATATGTTGGAACTAGCAGCAGTGTCCAGGCCCACAGCACAATACTATGTGGGCATGTACATAGTTTTATGGCCTTAGCAATACCTGACATCTGCACATCTGTACAGAGGACAGACAGAAAGTAGATAGCCAACAGGTTATGCATTAGGATGTTTTGAAGGATAGAAGTCTGAAACTGAAAGGTATGCCATTACTACATGACAGCAGTCCTCAATGACATGTCCAAAAAACATAGCAGTCTACAGTTAATATCATAATATCATATCAGTATCCAATAGGAAATGCATAAAAAACATACAGCTCAAACACCAAGAACAAGATAGTTAGTACTCAGAGTTCCAGTTTTGCATGCAGGGGTGTATGGTTCAAGTACTACAATCTACACTCTGCTTTTAGTTGGAAAAGCACTGTTAAAAGTATTAACTTAATAATACAATATGTGTTAAACTATTTTGTCAACCACTTCACTGTAGCTGGTGTAACATGCAAGTTTGACTGCATAACCTGGGATACTACTCATGTATAAAACAAATAAAAAAACAAATGATTGTAGTACTACCCATATATACCCGTGTCCCATACAGTATAGTCACATCACTTGCTACTGTAATGACAGCACATTGAAGCATGTTATGAACAGGAAATTAAATACACATATTAAAGATGTCATTATCCTAGTATTTTATCAGACTGGAATGTGAACAATGGTATCTGGGCTGAGCTATGCTTAGCAGGTTTAAGCATTGTGTAAATGTAAATGCTAAGCAGATTTGCGCACTGGTAAGTGAAGCCTACATGGCTTAAGTGCCTATTCATTTAACCATACTTTAACTCATTACAGCCGAGTGACATCTTCAGGTGTTTCTGCAGTTACCTCCTACTGCTCCTCTAGGTGTCAAATATCGCCTGTTCATATTTGCATTAATAATTCCAAAACCATGTTACATTCAAGGTATTGGAAAATTTTATCTTGAAGCATACGTGATAGCAAATACAATTGTATTGATATATGACCTCTGTCAATGGGTATTTGTTAAAAATGTAAGGTGATAACTTAAATTTTTAAATGCTGAAGCCACGCCCACTACGAGTTAAAGGTACACACTCAAAAGAGCTCTACCGGAGGGAATGAGTTAACAATGCTTACCATCATGCAAACCCATGCAAACATGCTTAAAGCTTCTCAAAACTGCCTTAATCACTCTGTATCCAACAGTCCTTGTTCTGTCTAGCAACAAAATAAACAACCATTGCAGATCTTGAACACAGGACCCTGCACACCATATTCACAGCAATTTACCAGTACGCCATTTGAGATGCATGGTTTTAGGATATTTTCTCAAACATACCCTACTTTACAGCCAGATTAAAATAGGGAAGAGACATTGTGCAATTATGAAGGACTGGTATCTACAAATATATATATGATAATAAACATATACATAGAGAGAGATATAGATGTGTATGGAGATACATATATGTGTATAACAATATATAGATATATTACCAGTAAATACTGAGGTGTATATATATATATATATATATATATATATATATATATATATATATACAAATATATACCTCTCTCTCTCTCTAAATATATATATATATATATATATATATATATATATATATATATATATATATATATATATATATATATATATATATATATATATATATATATATATATATATATATATATATATATATATATATATATATATATATATATATATATATATATATATATATATATATATATATATATCGTAATAATCCCAAGTCAAAAAGCACAGGGGCACTCCAAGACTGATTGTACAAATATATCTGAAACTCCTTAATGCAAATATAGCTCCAAATAACAAATTCCAACACACAAGGATAATCCAGAAGTTTATTGTAGGTACATAGGTTAGCGCTTTCACACTGTTGGGCTTCCTCAGACCTTTAATACATACAAAAAGAGGCTACTGAATTTGTACCCGGTAAAACATGACATCATTTCCTTCAATTAATTTAAAATGTATCTAGGTGAATACATTATATGTTACTGTATATAACAAAACCTATCATAATAATTTAAAAACATTCCTAAATAAAAGCAATGCATATTTATTTACAATTGAGCCAACCACAATAATTCTGTTCAGTGACCTAATAAGCCAACTATAAAAAATATAAAAATATAAAAATATCTGTTACCCAAAAGTAAAAATAATATCAGTAACAAAACATATCTAGACTCATCTAAAAACACTTTATTTCAAAATCAAACAATAAATGTAACAATGAGCATTATAGAAATTCATCTAACAATCAACCTTCTGTTTTTTAAGGCTGACTTAATAGGTACCTTGTCATTTAGACCTGGTTTCTGGTCAGCCCTTAACCTAATAATCAGTTCAACTTTTATTCTTTCAGTGTAGTTCCTCACATCCCCTCCTCTAAGGCTGGGAATATTCACTTGTAGAACTTGGAACCTGAAACTATGTTGTTCATTAGTGTGAAGTACGCGTTTAGATAGAGCATTCATGGGGGATCATGTACGTATATTATATAAATGTTCCCTATATAATATACGTACACGATCCCCCAAGAATGCTCTATCTAAAGGAGCAGGGGATTATCCCTGTGTGTTGGAATTTGTTACTTGGAACTATATTTGCATTAAGGAGCATTTGATATATTTGTACGATCAGTCTTGGAGTGCCCCTGTGCTTTTTGACTTGGGATTATTACTTTGCATAATGTAAGGAGCACCTACTCCTTGGTCACTTGTCTTGTTTGTTCTTAATATATATATATATATATATATATATATATATATATATATATATATATATACACACATTTTCGACATTTCAGTATTTTGGAATTGTCTAGTGTACCTATATATATATATATATATATATATATATATATATATATATATATATATATATATATATATATATATATATATATATATATATATATATATATATATATATATATATATATATATATATATATATATATATATATATATATATATATATATATATATATATATATATATATATATACCTCGAAATACTGAAATGTCAAATTTCAGTATTTCGAGGCTGAATACTGGAAAGTGCAGTTACGCAAAACTGCACTATGTCGAATGCGGAAATGTTGAATCTGGTGTAGTGGTGTCGCATTTGTGACATGCAGTGCGGTTTGTGGATTTATCTGGGGTTTCAGGTAAGTGGTGTTTATGTAAGGGTATTGAGTAGGGATTTTAGTATGTGTGTATGAGTGTGTGTAGTGGTGTTTTTTGTGTGTTTGTGTGTTTAGTGCAACCTCGGAGTTAGTATATATAAGTAAGGGGGTGTTGGGGGTGCAACCCCCCACATGGGGGGTGCAGGGGGGCTTGCCCCACTACTTATAGGTAGGGCAGGTGTGTCTGTGTGTTATGTTGTGTTTGTGTGTGTTTTGCTTGTTGTAGTGTAGTTACATAGGTGTATGTGTGTGAGTGTGTCTGTGTGTGTGTGTGTGTGTGTGTGTGTGTGTGTGTGTGTGTGTGTGTGTGTGTGTGTGTGTGTGTGTGTGTATGGTCGCGATTGTGCTTTTTGTGGTTTTGGGTTTTCTGGTATGTGGGTTTTCTATTCTTCAGTTTCAAAATACTAAAATTCGACATTTCAGTATTTTTGAGATTATCTATTGAATCCACATATATATGTATATATATACATACATGCATACATGTCTCAAAATGCCCATACAAACATATGCTGCAGGTAGACCACCCATAAATGGGGCAGAATGCACAGTTGGATACAGAAGGACCCATGATGCTCACATCTGCCCCCATGGTCCAAATAAATAAGTGAACAGTACACTGCTACAAAATCATGATCTGAGCTGTACCTCCCTGGAATACATGAAAATAGACATGGAGGAGGTCTCTGATCATGTAGCCCAGGCCGATATGTCCCTGACCCTGAGTAGCATCCTGCCCTCACCAAGAATGATACCATGGTATAGAGAAAAAATTATCAATTTCAACAAATGGCTAAGCTTCTGGTGTCATTCAAAGGGGATCCAGTGTCTGTCAGCCTGGGATGACATGCTCGACAAGCCAGGCTGCTTTGCTAGAGACGGCTTGCACCTGTCACCCTTAGGCTTTCGAATACTGGCCAAGGCTCTTGCCACCCCCATAGTGCCTTTTTAGGCAAGGCTCAAAAGACAAACCGACCGCCGTAAATAACACAAGTAACAAAAAACTGAGGGTAATGCTACTCAATGCCAGAAGTCTAAAGCTCAAAATGCACACACTCGAGGCACTTCTCAGTATGGAAAAAATCGATATATGTGCAGTAACAGAAACCTGGTTTAAGGCTCCAGAGAGCATGCCAGCACCACCAGGCTACAACTCATACCATACATTTCTGCCACAAAACCCGGACCGAAATACAAAAGCCGGGGGAGTATCCATATTCATCAAGGATACCCACACCTCCAGGTTAGTGGCACAGCACGATGCTTCAGAGATCATCCACATGCAACTAACAAAGGGCAAAACTGATATTCAAATTATAGCTTGCTACAGATCACCCACCATGTCCCAGGACCTTCACTCCACATTCCTGGAAACACTGGGAAACATAAAGGCCCTACCAAACACCCTGTTACTGGGTGATTTCAATTACCCAAACATTAACTGGTAGAACTACTCAAGTACAAGCTCCCTTGCCCAACATTTCCTAGAATTTATAAACTCAAACTCCCTGGATCAACTGGTCAACACCCCCACCAGAGGTGACAGCATATTGCACCTGGTCATCACCAACATGGGCAACCGGTGTTCCACAACAGAGGTCAACCCCTCACTGGTTAGACCATAAACTAATCACTCTGGATATCCACATTCCGCCACCACCCCCAGTCAAAGAAATCGCCGTGAAAAACTTTTCAAAAGCAAACTTCACGTTATTTAAGACCGAGGTGGGAAGTTTCAATGTCCCCAAGGTAAAGGATAATGCTGTCCAAGCTACAAAATCCTTTACTAATGCACTCTACGGGCACCTACAAAAATGCATGGATCGTGCTATCCCAAACAAAACCAAGACTCACTCCTCCAAGAAGGGGAATCCAGTCTGGTGGACCCCTGCCATAAACAAGCTATGCAATAGAAGGAGGAAACTAGTACAGAAAACAGTAAAATCCCAAGAAGGAAAGACATCTCTGATCAGTATCAGCAAGAAACTACATTCCCTCATAAAATCATCCAAGGCTAGCTTAGAAAGAAAAATTGCCATGGACTCCAAAAGAAAAAGAACTAAGGAAGAAACTTAAGTACAATAAAGTTAATTCAAATATTTCTAATGAAGAACTGGATGTTTTAGCATTATGTAAATAAAACAGAAATCTTAGGATTATGAAGCCTGACAAGGGGGGTGGTGTGGTTTTGATGGACCTGATTGCTTATGATGCCAAAATGTTTGAAATGCTGAATAATGAAAACACCTGAGAGGGTATCCATGAATGAATTCAATATAGCACACAGGAAACTCACTGTATGTTTGAATGACTTGGTATTAGAGGGACGTATGGAATTTGAAACTTTCAATTTTTTGCATGTTGTGAAACCAAAAGTTCCCTCTATTTTTGGTATATCCAAGGTCCACAAAAATCACAGAGATCCACCCTTAAGACCTATAGTCTCGGCTGAAGGTTCTTTAACAGCCCCTTTAGCTAAGTACATAGACGTCCATTTGAAATAAATAATGATGGACCATCCCAACATTTTAAAAGATTCATGGGATTTTTTAAGACATATAGACAACACTAAACAAGAGAACACTTCACTTTTTATAACTTTGGATGTGGAAGACCTGTTTACATGTATTCCTCATGACACAGGTTTAGCTTGGTTTGAGGAACTTCTTGAAAGCAAAAACACCATCTCCTTTAAAGTATTTTGCACATGTTTAGTACTCATGGATTTAATTGGAAGAACAATTTTATATATTTTCAGGGTGAGTACTACAGGCAATTAAAAGGAGTGGCAATGGGTGCACATTGTGCACCCAGATATGCTAACATTATTTTATTACATTGGGAGAACAAGTTTGTTTTCAGTTCTGATTTCCAAAAGTGTTGGAATTATTATGGATGTTTTTTGGATGACATATGTCTTTTTTGGAATAGTACTGTGGAAACATTTTCAGAATTTTATGAATTCATTTCATGTACAACTGAATTTTTAAAGTTTACTTACAATGTTGATTATAGTGAGCTTTGTTTTTTAGATGTGAATATTCAGAGAACCAACATGGGTTTTAAATCTAAAATTTACAGGAAAGGAACTTTTTCTAACACATACTTGCACTACACCAGCTCTCACCCGCCACATCAAAAGAAAACAATTGTAAAAGGACAGTTGGTGAGAGCAAGTAGAATGACCTCAGATGAGCATGATTTTAAACAAGAATGTGAATTTATCACAAACATGTTCAAGGAAAGAGGCTATCCAGGTGATCTTTTACAAAATGTTACTGGTGAAGTGGTTAATGCAAGGACAACCAGATTTTCACCCATTTTAGGAAACACCAGTGATGTAGTAGGTACATTAAATATAAATAAAGAGAACCAACTGACCAGGAAACAATACCAGTCAGCTTTAACCATCACATATGATGGGGAGTGTTATCTGGTTAGGAATATTATAAATCAGGAATGGGAGGGTGGCCTAATGGTTAAGGTGTTTGCCTTACAAACACAAGGTGCATGGTTTGAGTCTCACAAGGGATAATTGGCTAGGCTTACAATGGCTCGCAAGGGCAGTTAGCCTAGTACTACTCTATGAACCTATGAATAAATTTGCCAGTTTATCAGACCTAAAGCTGAATTTTGAACATCCCCTTAGATTAATATATATAGAAAAGGACGAAATATTAAGAACTTTATAGAGGGAGCTAATTATGGCTCACACTACACCAACAAAAGAGGGATATGTAAGTGTGGAAATTGTCCCTATTGTAGCAATGTAAAGGAAGGTGATAAACTATTCTTGAAAAGTACAGGTAGATTCATTACCACAAAGGGTTTTGCACATTGTAACACTAGTGGTGTAGTATATATTGCAGTATGTGAAGCATGTGACTCCTTCTATATTGGTAAAACTGAAAGAAAACTGAAGCAAAGGGTATATGAATATAATTATGACATGAGGAAAGGAAATGTTAACAATGCCCTATACAAACACACTTTAGTATGTGACCAAGTGAAATTTCAGTTTTTTGTTATAGAAGTGGTTCCTTTAGACCCTAGGGGAGGACCAAGGGAGGCTTGTCTGGAATATAAGGAGTTATATTGGCAACTAATTTTAGATGCCAGTAGTACCCCTGGTTTAAATAAAATGGTTTCTTTAAAACCTGTTTTGAAATTAAGATCTGAAAAACTATAATATATTTTAAAAATTTTTAACATTTTAATTTTATATTAAGAGCAATATATTTATTATTACCTATATTTATGGGATATTATAGCAATAACCCATGCCTAGGTGTGGGTAATGCTGGATTTACCCATGGTTGGTGTGGTTTGGTCATGAGGGTGAAGCCCGAGTGGCCAAACAAAGACAACTGTGGGTAAATCCAGCATTACCCACACCCAGAAGTGGGTTATTGCTATTATACAATGACATTATTTAAGAAAAAAAAAATTACTTTTCTTAAATAATGGCATTGTATAATGCCTCCATGCTGCCCTTCCGCAGCTGTCTGGTATTCTCGGAAGTTCTGATGTACTGCACATGCGTATGCTTATGCAGTGCATCAGAGCTTTGGTCAGAAGCAATGGAGAAAGCAAGATCTCTGTTGCTTTTTACAAACTGTCTCACTATGTTAAAGGAGTTTAACATAGAGAGACAGGTTTACAAAAAGCAACTGAGAATCTCCGTTGCTTTTTTAAAGCTGTCTCGCTATGTTAAATCCATCTAAAATAGCGAGACAGTTTTGAAAAAAGCAACGGAGAAAGCTAGATCTCCATTGCTTTTTACACACTGTCTCATTATGTTAAAGGAGTTTAACATAGTGAGACAGCTTTAGAAAAAGCAATAGAGAATCTCCGTTGCTGTTTTTAAAGCTGTCTCGCTATGTTAAACCCATTTAACATAGCGAGACACCTTTAAAAAAAGCAACAGAGATAGGAAGATCTCCATTACTTTTTTTAAAGCTGTAGCGAGACAGTGTGTAAAAAGCAATGGAAATCTTGCGTTCTCCGTTGCTGTAAAAAAAAGAGTTATACTAATGGAAAAAGTCCAGGCGACCGGACCTTTTTCCATTACTATAACTCTGATTTATAAAGTGCACGCTGACCAATCAGCATGCATGTTTTGGAATATTAATGGGGGGGGGGTCGTGTATAAAAAATAGTGTTCCTCATCCCTATTCTAAAACCAATTTTATGAATTATCACCACAAGATGGTGCTATTGTATAACTTATAACACATCACAGTATTCAAAGTCACTTTAAAACCTGTATTAATTTTAAGTTACACATCTTTTACATTTTTATATGTTTTTTATATAACTTATTCATATGTTTTTACTATTTGTGATTTTAGTAATATGTGCAACTTTACAACAACATGTTTTCCCCTCTCACATTTTAATACTGTTCAAATTATTTATTCATTTAATTAACTGTATTTAATTGGTTGGAAGAAATGATTGGACACATTTTAACAATATATATATATATATATAGGATGGACTTGGTATGGTTATGTCATTCTGAGGAAGTTTATTGACGAAAACGTAAAGCATATTTGTTGCAGCATTATTTTATGTGTGGAGTTTTACCTTCTGTGGTTCATGTGGATTAAAGACTTGAAAATACAACTGCTGGATACACTGTGCCTTTCTTTTATTAACAGTTAATTACATAATTAAATACACAGCCTCCAATTACACTCCTCATTTAACCCCCAGGGGATAAAGTATCACATTTAATAATAATGCATTGATTCTGTACATAACAATTGTTCTTTTATGAATGTTTCATCAAACTGAGGAACAGACTTTTTCAAAAAAATAGCACCTTGTAACCCACTACTGTCCCCATGGTGAGATTTATTCAAATGTACAGCTATAGAACTGTCTTCTTTCTTATCAGTAATATGTCTCACATGTTCTAACAGCCTAGTTTTAAAAGACGTGCTACTCTCCCCCAAATAAAATATGTTAGAAGGGCATCTGACAGCATTCTCTATACACCAACCTCTTGAATGTACAGACTTCAACATGTTTTCCAGCCATTCCCCTCAGTAGGAATGACAGCACTAACTAATGATAGACCATTACACCTATCATCCTCCTACTGTATGACATCTGGACAAAGCCCGACATAATCGCTGGACAGAGGCCCAAATACATGGCCATACTTGAAATATTGCTGTTATACACTAAGAAAGTTGCTGGTGTTACAGGGTTTGTTGTAACATATCTTTTCTGACTGATATAAAGTCAGAAAAACAAATGGATGTTAGAATTTACTGATTGCAATCACCAGAGTATGCTACTGATTTGCCAAGGACAACACCTGTCTGGGAACAGACCAAACATAACAGGCTAACCTCTGGCCATTATGTGGATAGCCCTAGAGTTGAGAGCTATGCAGAGCAGAACTTTGTCAGACTGAAACCCATGCAGAAGTAGCATGTTCAGACAAACCCTGTTAAACTAGCAGTATTCCAAACATATAACAGCAATACTCACATTCTGCCCCTAAGTATTGAACCTTCTCCACCATTTATTTGGCTTTATCCGTAAGTTTTGTTGTAAGAGGTATTAGCTCCAAAACACCTCCAGGATGTCTTTCTCCTAGGTTAGGGAAAGGGCCAATGCCCACATGGTGTACTCAGCTATAGGAGTGTTGCCATGACATTGGCTATTGGAAGAACTACACAGCTGCTCTACATGCAATTAACAAGTGGGGAACACCAATTGGTACACAGGCCATTACCTGGTTATGAACATCACCTACTAAAGCCATGCTGCCACCTATTAAAACCAGGTCTATCCCTGTAGTGCACAGAGAGAGAGAGAAATCAAATAAAAACAAAAAACGGAAACCAGAAAAGAGAAGGGGGAAAAAGTATGTGAAACACGTAAGCATGTAATTGAATGTAGCACTTGGTCTTTAGTAATGAGAAATATGATTTGGAAGAATATATGCCCCAACAAGACTTGCTGTACTAATGTCCTGCTGAACAGCTGCTATGGCCATAGCATCTGGCCCTTTCTGCAGTGGGAGAGATCACAGCCATACCTCTCAACAGTACAGTTCTTCAGAGAATGTCCAGAGTTTCCCATCATAATTTTTTGTCTGTTCCTCCTGAAAGCTGTACTTTTCTGGCCGATAACTGAAGATTGAAGTCATTAAGTAATGACAAACACGTGAGTTTAAGACTCCACATCCTTAAGAATATTCACGGTAATGCAAAATGTATTATTCTACAAACATCCTACATTTGTAATAGGGATATTTAAAATCTGTCCCTATTTCTCCCCCCATCATTTTAGGCCTTGTCCAGATGTGATGCTCTAAGAGGTTGTGAGGTAGGATCACAGCTCAGGAGTCTGACTCACCCTGGGAAAGGACAGCTCACATATGTCAACTGCTAGGGTGTCTGTCAAACAGTTGTGACTGTGCCACTGCTAGGCCAGTTAATGGGATGTTGTTCATATCCATATGTTACCTGTGAATATTAGCATGATACATGTTTGTCTTGTAAATCTAAGATACTTTTATAGGGCATGTGAATAGTAAAGTATTGCTGCAGACGTGTGTTGAACTGCATGTGATATATTGAATTAATAACATTCAACTGTACAGTGTTCTGCTGGACAATAAGCACATTTGTAACTGATATCTGTAGTCACATACACATATACTTGTGTTATGTCAGCCAAACCATTGGCAAATCTGTGAGCAATGACAACGTAACATAATAGCCTCCATATGACTGTTGGACATCTTCCAGGTTATCACAGTGATGTCAAAACCTACTGTGCAATCAATCTACTAATGTATGGTGCAGCTATATTAATGCACTATCAATACTGATGTCCCTTTTGTCACCCATTTATGTGTGCCATTGTCCAGAAGTCTTGCTATAAAAGGATGAGAAGTATGACTGAGCAGCAAGACTGTAAATACAGTGTGCCATTATAACATAGAACATAAATGTATACCAGGTATCCCCTGAGCACATGCGTGTATGTGTATGTTCAGCTGGAAGGCACAAATCTACTAACATGGGTTTCAAGTAGTCAGGTAAATAGGTTGTGCATGTTGCACATGTGTGCAATATCAGTGTCAGTGCATACAACAGTCTTACAGCTACTGGTTGTTGCATTGCCGTGACACTGATATAGGTACTAGAGTAGGCATGATTATCAGGTAGTAATCTGAGAAGTGTCCAACTGTGTTATGACCCTCTGCTGATGCCTACTACTAACAGTTATATCAACACCTATATACAGTGGATATCAGAAGTGTACACACCCCTGTTGGAATGCCTGGTTTGTGTGCTGTATGACAATGAGACCACAGAAAATCATTTCAAAATGTTTCTCATCTTGCATGTGACCCCTAACCTGTACAATTATATTGAAAACCGAACAAAGCTGTTTCAAGGAAGGTAAGAAATGATTGATAAGTGAAGATGTGCTATGATGTTAAGAGTCCAAACCAAGGTGAATGAATGCTGTAACCATCTCAACAGGTGCTTACACACATATCAGTTTAAGGGTGTGCACACTCATTCAACTGGCTTATTGTACTGATTATTATTTCCATATGTTTTCACAGACCAGATTGTTATGTTTTCAATTGAATTGTACAGGCTATAGGTCACATTAAAGGTGGGAATTGTTTTGAAATGAGTTGTGGTGTCATGTTTCAATTGCACAAATACCAGGCATTATAACAGGAGTGTGTACACTTTATATCCACTGTAGCTATACGGACTCAGTAGTACCTGACCTGTAAAACCAGCCTCCACCAAGGTAGAGTAATCCCTTTTGGTGGACAACCACAATACACAGACCACATCATAGGTTGCTATATTGGCTGCACAGGGACACATAGGTGCAGGCAACAGCTTGGAAGCAAGTCCACCTCTATCTGAGTAAGCATGTAAGTTCACAGATGCCTTCCTGTAAGTCTGACTATGACTTCAAATCAGACATATCTACACCACCAAGGACAATTGCAACAGTGTCTCCACATATGTTGTCAGTCTCAGAGGCACAATTCACCCTGTACTGAGGGTAAAGCACACCTCATACACACATGCCATGGATATAGGCAACCTCCATCAGCCAGGTTAGGTGGGAACATCACAACACTGTTCACCCCATTTGTATAGGGGGATATGCACATCAACCACACTCCTCCCCTCAGCAGTGTTGAGCATGTACATATTGCCTTCTCATGGCAACAACAGCAGGTCTCCATGGGGCATAATAACATCACTGTCTGCCTTCCACATGAACTCAGGCATGTGCTCACAACTCTATCACACACTACAGTCAAACACAGACTTGCCACCATCCACACACCATCCACATGGAATATGGCCATTATCATCCCTCTACACAGAAATGAATGGAGAATAGAGGACTATGCAATTAAGTGTCCAAAATTGGGGGGAATAAGATTGCTCAGGGCCAGGCATGTAATGCAAGCTGCTATAGCCGGGTCGCATTCACGTTGTCGAACTTTTACAAGTTTGACCTCAAACAGATGCCCTACGCAGACCGTATCAAAAAAACTCCAGCTTTACTCCATCGCATATTACCTACTTAGAGGTGATCTCTGCCTAACATACAAAGCTATGTCAAACCCAGAGCTGTTGGACATGCTCCACTTAAAAAAATCCCAATCCCTCCGCGCTACATGCTCTAGGGACCTAAACCTTGCCACCACAATAAACAGAACATGCCGGAGGGATAGATTCCTGTCCCAGAGACTTCCCATACTCTGGAATAAACTACCTATCTATATCAAACAAAGCTCCTCATTAGCACTCTTCAAGAAAAATCTTGATGATTGGATGGGAAATAGGAAAATCACCCCGGGGATCACCTCTGTGGCTCTGCTCGACAGTGGCACAGGAAAATAATTTTCTTGGGTGGCAAAAGCCAGGGTACCTTTTTGGCTGGGCTTGTATAGGCCCCAGGGCTGATAGCCTAGTACCTACCTATGAACCTATGAACCTATGAACGTCATATGGACAAAGCCACATGTTCGAACTTGTAAAACTTTGAACATTTCAGTGGAAATCTCTGTAAGGGAAGCTTTCCCTTACCTGCAATGTAGTGTGATCTCGGAGTTGGTATATTTATGTAGTGGAGAGTGTGGGGAGCACAGCCACCACACGTAGGGTGTGCAGGGGGGCTTGCCTGCCCCCCACTTACAAACTTTAGGTAAGTTTGTTGTGTTTTTTTTTTTAATTATGTTGTCGAACTTTTAAAGTTCGAACATATGGTATCAACCATATGGAGTTCGAACTTTTAAAAGTTCGACAACATGATATAGACCCATTATAGCATTGATAGATAAGAGGGTTATGGTGTAATTTGGATTATTTGCAAGTTATATTCACTGTTGATGTGCAATTTGACAACCATATGAGGTCATGTGACCTTTTTTCCTGTTTATGTCTTCCAGGTAACATGCAGAGGCCTCGCCTCCTGGCATTCTCTGTTGGTGAAAATGACATAATCAGCCAATTTGTGATAGAACATTATGGGCTATTATTTGGGTGAGAGAGAGGACAAAATGTGTGGGAGAGGACAGCCCTGTGGAACAATCTGGTCCACAGGGTAAATTATGTCAGCCTGCACAGCAGAAGTTATGAGCAGGTGCAGCATCATGTCAATGACCCCATCTGCCATGCCTGTCAATGGGCTGCTGCTGTAGTGAGGGACTGGCTAGCCACAGGTGGGGGCCCAGCCATCCAGCCCCCAGTGACACCCACAGAGGAGCTCCTCACCAACCTTGGGGCACCTGCCTAACGCACAACCCATGAAGCTGAAGAAAGCATTGTGGAGGTGGGTTGCACCCACACAATGGATAAGGATCGTGCGGGTAAGGCCCCAGTGCACATTACTAGAACACTGTTGCTTATTCATTTCTATCTGTATAGTATCTACATGCATATGTCAGATGAGATAGTTGCTTATCCATTTCTTTTTGTATAGCATCTACATGCATATGTCAGATGAGATAGTAGGTCTTGCTGGTGTTTAGTAATGCACAGATGTGCACATCTATGGAGAAAGTACTTTGTAGTATTGGGGGTTGTACTGTTAATGTGCTGAAATGCTGCTTCCACCCTGTACTAAGGCCACACGAGTGGCTGCTGACGTTACCTCTGGTATACAACTGGGACAGCAGCTGTAGCTGGGGAATATGGAATTTTTTTGCTGAGGTTTGCCAATAAACTGGCCATGTTAAGGCCATGCTATTTGCCATACACACATTTATCACACCTACCCATAATGCATGATGTACATGTTCAGTTTTGTTGGTGTTAACTGCACTGCATCACAGTGGTTGCCATGCTGTCATATCTGAAGGGTATGTAAGATTTCTGCAGTATATCTCACAGCCTGTCAGTGCAGGATGTGTAGACAGAGACAGACAAAATGGTGGGACAAATGGGCTACAGTAGGGAAATGTATGAAGCATTACCCTTATACAGTGGATACAACAGTGTACACACACCTACTAAGATGGCAACTGTTCCTGATATATACAACGGCAGACCACAATAATACATTCCACACCTTTTACAACCTGTGATGTGATCCTAATATTAACAATTAACATGTAAAATAGCATTATATGTTAGTGTAACAAATATGGGGTATACACACCTTACAAAACACTGGATGCATATGTATGCACACACTCAAAATATCATATTGTGGAGGCAGCTTGTGATGTACTGACAGCATTCAATCTACTTGAGCACACACCTGCCATCAAGTACAGGGCCTCAATGTCACACCAAGTAATGGTCTGCTGTCCAAGAAGTATGTTCATGACATTTCCTCAGTTGCCTGCAACAGAAGCAGCCATGGTTTGCACACGTATTATAAAGCATCAAAGGGATCCTATATCTGAAATGTAGCAGTCAGGAGTAGGGAAAAAAAACATTACATCACCATTGCACATATCATGGAAAATAGTGCAGACAGTGATCTAGAGGTGTATTAAATATGGGAGAACAGTGATGTTTAAAGGAACCAGATGCCCATCCAAAACAGATGACAAAACATGTAGAAAACTGGTCAGGGAGGCTGTCAGGAGACATGCAGCAATGCTGAGGGAGTTGCAGGAATGTCTAGCAAGTACTGCCTGTGCAGTACCTGTGGCAACAATCGCCTGGATTCTGCATACATGTGGCCTATGGGGTAGGGTAAGTATACAGAAGGATTTTCCCCACAAGATACACCATCCAGGGCTAACTGCAGGCAGCAGAAGCATAACATCGAGTCTCCCAAAGGCATGTGTTGCAATGTGTAATGGTGTCATGAGACCAAGGTTCAAACCTACAGACAGTATCCATAAAGATATGTGTGGTGCACAAGCAGCACCTCACTTCACCTCAGGTACACCATCCCCAACTTGAAGCTTGCTAGTACCAGTGTACACCGCTAGGGTTGCTGGTCATTAGCTGGAACTAGGCCTGTAGACTTGGTGGAGGGAATTTGGAACACTGCAAAATAACACTCAAGTGTGGCCCACAGTTGTCAAGTATCTGCAATAAGGCTGAGGGTGGGTAGGGGTTTCAGCTTCAAACACAACAGTGAACTGAAGCATACGTCCAACTCTAGCTAAGAATAACTGTATCTGAACACATTCAAGGTTATGAATTGGGCCAGGCATAACCCAGAGTTAACATCAATAGTAAAGCCTCTGTGTGACCTCCAAGGGCTGTGCACATGAGATGGCCTTGCAATCTGGCAGAGTTGGAGGACCTTTGTAGAGAAGACATATAAAATAATGCCAGGTCAAGATGTGCCATGCTAGTATACCCCTTCCCAGGAATAGTGACTGCTGTAGTTCACTTAACAGGTGCTTCAACAAACCATTAGTTTAAGGGTGTTTTTATTTATGCACCCCCCATATTGTATGCATCTCATTCAGTATCTTCATGACTAACACATTTGTTTGATTATTGATTAGATTGCACATGTCATATGTCAGATATCAGGTGTGTGTAATGTTTTCAAATGCAGTAGTGTGGTCCAATTTCATATCGTAGAAGTGGCTGGCAGGTCAACAGGTGTGTGCACTCTCCTCATATCCACATTAAGCTTTGAAGGTCATTGGTGTAACCGGATTTTATTGCACATACTTGATGAGATCTGCAAATCAATTGTCAGTCAATTAGTGACATCAGTCCTCATATCATCCCAGTTATGTATCAGACAAACACATAGGGGTTGTGAGGAACATAGCAAACATAACTGCCAGACATCTACACATTCAGCAATGATTTGTACAGTTGTGAGGTATGGTCTACAGTAGATGCCAGTGGTGCACAGCAATAACGTGTACATGAGTGTGGTGTGTTCCAGGGGAAGGGACATCACCTACTAACATGACTCATGCATCCCAGAGATGCATATTGTTAGTAACAAAGATTAAGAATGGCTGCAGTGCATGATGTTGACTGACATGTGTCATGCATGCCAACTGTTGGGTAATGTGAGGTCTATGTAATATCATTGTGTCACCTCACCTATAAATGTGTGTGCTTGTGTGTGTGTGTGTGTGTGTGTGTGTGTGTGTGTGTGTGTGGGTGTGTGTGGGTGTGTGTGGGTGTGTGTGTGTGTGTGTGTGTGTGTGTGTGTGTGTGTGTGTGTGTGTGCAATTAAACCATAATGCACAGTTATTAATTTACATATATTGTCTTCCCCTCACAGATGGCGATGTGGGTCGGGGTCCCTCCCATGGGCAAACTGATGTCAGTGTCTCTGCAGACTCTGACAATGTTGATAGGCATAGTGAGGCACAGGCAGGGTTGTCAGGGGCTGAATCTGTGCCATTGGTTAGCATCCCACTTTTTTCCACCCCATCCCATCACACAGTCACAATGCCCACACATACCCCATCACTAGTGGCCATAGATGAGGGACAGTTGGCGGGTTGTAGCATGAGACAGGAAAGAGTGGTGACTAAGGCAAGTGTGTCTGTAGACACCAGCCATAGCCAGATAACAGTTGAGGTGCCACACAGGTGGATGGACGTGGGCACTCGTAGGAGGACTGCTGCCCATCATGCCCTTTTCACAAGTGCCACAGCAGGTGTCACCAGAGGCATGTTTTGGACCATCATGCAGGCACAGGCACGTATTGAACATTACACCAGAGATGGTATGAGTCTACAAAGGACTAATCTTCCTTATGTACGTGACAACATCAGTGATCTTGCAGATGCCACTGTTATTATGCAGAGGTCATGGATAGACAGTTGGGTGAGATGGTGGCAATCCTTGACCATGGGATGTCTGTGATAGAGCATGTGGTGGGAGTAGGACATCGGCCACATGGATGTAGGACAGCACTACGAACTGCTGAAGGTCTACATGGCAATGCAAAATCTCACTCCTGCTCCTGTAGTGGCAATACCAGCATCTCCCCTGCAGGGAGAGTGCTGTCCACACTACAACACAGCAGGCCACAAACATGTGGTCCTGGCCGGTCCCAACAGGGATGCAGATCCAGCAGGCAATTGTCATCTTCAGGGGAGGGTACCATATCTTGGCTTAAGTATGGTGGTCCCCGTGCAAACCCTGGCAGGCTCAGTTCCCATGTCCATGGCCGGACATGGTGAAGTGTACACCCTGCCATGTACAGTCTGCAGCTGTCCAATATACCCCTGTATAGGGAAGCCACATGGCAGAACTGTGTGCATCCACACACACACACACACACACACACACACACACACACACACACACACACACACACACATACACATCACCATCACAGCTAGGGCACCTCCATACTTACACACACCACCTCTGCACAGCCCATTTAATAAACAACCCCCTAACCCACATGCATGATGTCAACCAAATGACTCAGCCTAGGCCTCAGGCAATCCCACAACACACCCTGTGCATGTGATGATACCTGTGCCACATCCCTGTAATCCATACCATTGATGCAGGGACATGCTAATATGGTTCTGATTAACAGCGTGAATGTACTACAGTTTAGCAATGCAATGCTGTTTAAAGTGTTGTCAGCTGGCATGTTTAATGCTTACACGTCATGGTGTGTAACTGTCCAGCCATGATGCATTTTTACTGTTATTAACACTGACTGAATATGGTCTCCATAATGTATTCTGTTTGTGTTCTAGGTGTCTATGTGTTGGGAGGATGTTGGCCTGCTGTCCTTTACTAGAAGGGATGTGGCAGTGTGCTAACACATTGACTGTGTCATATCCCGGGTACAGCTGAACACAAGTAACAGGTCTGTATAACAGTTATTGCATGTGCCACATAGCTGAGAGGTCTGAGGGGTATATTCAGGTAAGTGCATGGCAGCTGATGTAAGCAGCTCTTGTACAGTAGAGAATGGTAAGTGCACTAGGTGGCATACACCAAAAGTTTGTGAATAGCACACACCCAGAGGCTTTTGTGTTGATGCAACACACAGAGAATACTGTTCTCATGGATGTACTTCACTTTGCAGAGAACTAATTTTTGCAAATGTAATTTCACCAAGACCGAATTGCCAAAACCTCAAATCACTAAATAATCAGTCCACCAAATTTAATTTCACTGGAAATAGTAGTGGCAGGGTATATGTCCTTTTCCCCACTGTAGAGCAAGCCTGGAGTTAGTATAAATAGTTGTGGTGGTGTCGGGGGCACAGCCCACATTGGAGTAGACCCACACCTAATTAGATTAACAACTACTTACCCTCTTAACATAGAGTCAACTGTATAACAGCACACTATGCATGGGGATCCCCCAATGTGGGGGGCTGTGCCCCCAACAACCACCACCGACTATATATATGAACTCCAGTATCACTGTACAGCTGTACAGTAGGGAAAAGGGTTTTTACACTGCCACTACTAGTGTTGGTGAAATGAATTTCCACAAGGTGATTCATTTGCAATTTTATCTTTTGCCAATTTGGTCTCGGTCAAATTAACTCCTGGGAAACATTTTTTTTTAAACTGAAGTAGATCCCTTCACATATGCACACACACACACACACACACACACACACACACACACACACACACACACACACACACACACACACACACACACACTTGCCAACACTGAGATTAGAACCCCTACCTATGTAGTTATTGCTACTAATGTGTTCTGCCTTAATTGCACACACCACAGAGCTTGTAGGGTGAGGTGTGTTCCGAGGTTCCTGTAAAGTGAACAACATTACCAAGCATTGTACAGTATGGAAATGGGGGATGTACTGGGTGTGAATGAACACAACATACCATAACATACTGATATGTACGCATTGACAAACACATACAGTCATAGACACATTTGAAACACCTGGGTTTAGCAGCCCTGACTATCTTGTCAGTCAAGACATACTGTTACATAGTTCATGCACACAGCACAGGCCTTATTGGGCTGAAGATTGCTGTCAGATAATTGTATGGGTGATGGAGACAGCAGACCACATACTGGGGAGCTTGTGACATGTAGTGGGAGCACCACTATCTAAAATGTGATAGCTACCCTCCAAGTGGACATAGTACTCACTCAAACACAGGATACTGTACTGACACACAACTGTTCATATATTTGGGCTTCCTCAGATTAGAGCCCCTGGCTATGTAGTTGCTACTACAGTGACACGCATTTACAGCATGTAACACAGACTGTAAGGTGATGACTGTTCCATGGCTCCTGTGATGTGGCAAACATCGACAGCCCTTATATAGTATGGCAATGTGCAGTGTGTGTGGAGAATAAGCCCTCAAAATGCTGTCTCATACAAACATGCTCACTTTCAGAGACACTCGCACAGACACACACAGACACACACACACACACACACACATACACACACACACACACACAGACACACACACACACACACACACACACACACACACACACACACACACACACACACACACACACACACACACACTCTCACATTTCCCAGGACTCAGGGTAGAACTCCCACCTACGTAGTCATTGTTAGCATTGTGTAATGTAGTGACCACATGCTCCATGGAGGCTATAGGATGAAGATTGTCACAAGGTACCCTTACAGTGAATAACATCACCAGCACTGCAAAGTATGGCAATGGGAGGTGGAGTGGGTGGAAGGGCCACAATGTAATGTCACTTACAGGTTTACATGCTAACAAACAGTTGTATACACAGAAAAGCACACACATGTAATTGCCAGCACTGAATGTCATGGGTACATGTGTTCATATGTGTGTACCACACTAATGGCCATGGAGTCATTACAAGCCAAGCCCATGGGAGTACCCCAGCATCATGCCACCTGACATTTGTCAGCAGTGCATCTATCAAATACTGCCATATGAGTGATCCCCAGGGTGACAGTTATATTCAACATCACTCATCTGAATTTCTCTTGAAGAGGGCCAGTGAGGTGCTTTGACATGTATGCAACATATATCATATAACGTGGCCAGTATCTGGATTATGGACCTGTCCCCAAGCATATTCTGTTGAATGTGGTAATGCGGTTGAGGTATCCATGGAATGTGGTGCATACAGATTGGGGATTTCTAGCTGTGGCATTTATAACACAGCTGGGCAGACATGCCATTGTTAGTCAATCAGAGATTGCCTGTAACTAGCCTAGATGTGGCCGGGAACACTTGGAGGTTTTGGTCTCTTTCCATATCAGACAGTTGTTTCATGCCTCGGGTCCTACATGTGAGGTACACTTGCAGCCTACCCAGTTGTTGAAGGTGTCTAGTGAGTTTCATGGCAAATGGGACATTGTACCTGCTGCTTGACCTAATGAGTGGGGAGTGGAGGGAGACATTGACCTCTTCATTCCTGGATTACACACCCTTAGTTATTCAATGTGCCACATGGAAGGACTTTCTGTCCACAGTGGCAATGTGGTGGTCAGACGTGAGGTTGCTGTCAAGCTGCGTTCACAGACCTCTTATAAGGACACCTGTGTCCATTGGACTACCACTGATGTGGTCATTTGTGGACAACACATTGATTCAACAGGGGGTTGTGACACATTTCTTGCCATTGAGACTAAGGCCAGTTTTCTGCCAACAGTTGGAGGTGTCAGATGTCATTACCATGCTGTTTTATCTGACTGGAATGTAATCAATGGTTACCAGGGTTGAGCTATGCTTAGCAGGAAAAGACACTATGCAATTTAGAAGGATTGGTATCTACAAATATATATATATATATATATATATATATATATATATATATATATATATATATATATATATATATATATATATATATATATATATATATATATATATATATATATGAAAAGAAACATATACATAGAGAGAGATATGTATGGAAATACATATATGTGTATAGCAATATATAGTTATATTACCAATAAATACTGAGGCATTTTTATATATATATATATATATATATATATATATATATATATATACAAATGTGTTTAAAGTCAGCATATACTAATCATGGTCCGCACTCACAGTTGCATTAGTGGGTTTCATCGGCAGTTATGCCGACAAGCAGGGCCATTACAATTTTGAAGAAATAATGTATTTCATAGGGAGCTGACATTATGATAGGTTATTATGATAAATATTGAGAGTTTTAGGCAATGTTCATCAGGCACGGAGCATTCCACGCATTCTTGTTTAAAATTGAAACACTGATAGCATTATTATTATACAACAGAATGACCATATGTATGAAGCTGTTGTGATCTGCAGTTCACCTTTCAAAAAGATATGGGAACCAATAGGTGAAGTTGTGAATGTATCTGAATATGTTAAACATTTTATGTTCCAAAACTTTTAACCGCATGAATGAGGTTTTAATATATTTTTAGTAGAGCTTTACACCATATAGAGTGTCTAACCTTTTCCAAGTTGTTATAAAAAATTTAAGAAGTTTTTAAAATATATTAACATCTTTGTATATATGTTAATGTGACTTTAAACTGATGGAAAGGTTGGGTTTGCTGAGTAAGTTAATTGATTAATTGAAGCATGATCACATGATGAGTATATAAGTAATTGTTTGTTTGGAGGGAAGTTTGTAAGATATGAAGAAGTCTCTGGTGAAAGCGCTAACCTGTGCACATAATAAAATAATTATTTTATTACTTTTTATGATAAAGGCTGAATTATTATTATGTGCCTACTGGTTGTCTCTCGCTGGCTATCGTTTTTGGATATATATATATATATATATATATATATATATATATATATATATATATATATGTGTGTGTGTGTGTGTGTGTGTGTGTATGTGTATGTGTGTGTGTGTGTGTGTGTGTGTGTGTATGTATATATATATATATATATATATATATATATATATATATATATATATATATATGTATATATATATATATATATATATATTTATATATATATATATATATGCATACATGTTTCAAAATATATATGCATATATGTCTCAAAATGCCCATATAAACTTATTCTGCTGATAGTCCACCCATAACTGGGGCATCATGCACACTTGGATACAAAAGGACCCATGCCACTCACATCTGCCCCGCCCCACAGTCCATATAAATAAGTGAACAGTACACTGCTACAAAATCATGATAGGTCTTACACAATGGCCAGACATACAACAACCTCTTAGCAGAATAACTAAAATGACTGAACATAGCAAAGAGAAATACAGCCAGCCAGTAATTCACAAACTGTCATACAACTCTTCATATGCCTCATCCTTAGCCTTTGCCACATCTCTCTTTGCCATGCACCTCATCTCCTCACACACCTGTCTACTTTCCTCATCTCTTGTGCAGTTTAATTTCTTCTTCCCCATCCTCTTTCTCTGCATACTGTCTTGTACTTCTTCAGTCCACCACCAGGTCTCCTTGTACTACTTCTTCTATCCACATATCACACCAAGCACCTTTCTAGCCATCTCCCTTAGTAGCTCTGCTGTACTTAACCAGATATGTGGTAAATTGACAGTGCCACCCAGTATCTGTCGTAATCTTTCCTTGAACTCCACCTCACAATCACCCTTTTCCATTTCACACCATGTGATCCTTGCTGCTGAACCCACACTCCCCCTCTTCTTGATCACCATCATTCTGCAGACCAATATTCTATGCTACCTAAATAGACTTTCCCCTTCATGACTTTACAGTCTCAAACCTCCTTCAAACTGGCCCTTCTACACTGGATTTATTCCACTTGTGTGTATCTTACTACAGTCTTGTAACTCACCCTTGCTCCTCGCTCATGTTATAGTACATTTTCACCACAGACATGTCCTTTTGTTTTGCAAACTCCACTACCATCTCACCATCTGCTTTCCTTTTAACACCATAAATACCCATCACTTCCAAAGACCCTCTGTTCCCTTCACCAACATACCCATTGACATCTGCTGCATTGAGCACTCTGTCACCCTTGGCAACAGTCATCACCACATTATACAAATGATGTCACATTTATCTTTGTCATCCATCACACAACCAAGTTGGGTAGCATATGAGCCCCCGCCAACCTTGGGCACACACCCCAGTACAACACCAGGGTACAGAGGCCAACATGCTGGAGGTGGGTGGCACCCACACAATGGACAGGGAGAGTGCAGGTAAGGGGCATAAATAAGATATACTTGTATCTGTATGGATTGTATCTACTTCCATGGTCATATCCGATTGCAGTTGCGGATGGGGTTTTCTAATGCACAGAGGTGCACATCTATGGTGAGACCAGAAAATTGTGTATTATTGGGGTTTGCTCTGTAAATGTGCAGGCATGCTGCATCCATCCTGTACCAAGGTCACATGTGAGTCTGCTGACAATACCTTCCTCTCACAACTACCTAGGACCCTCTGGTCTGCATATGGGGCAGCAGCCTGAAACTGGTGAGTATGACATTGTTCTGTTGTGGCCTGGCAATACCCCAGGCATGTGAAGGGCATGCAATTTATCATGCACACAACTATCAGTAATAGCTATATTACTTTATGTGCATGTTCACTTGTGGGGTTAACTGCATTGCATCCCAGTGGTCACCACTGGGCTCTATCCGAGGTGAATTCAACATTCGTGTAGCATACCTCACAACTTGTCAGTGCAAAACGTCTGGACAGAGGCCAGCAAAATGGGATGGACAAATGGCCTAAGGTAGGGATATGTGTGACACATTACTGGTATACAGTGTATATAAATTGTTTACACACTCTTGTTAAGATGCAAGGTGTTTCTGATACATACAAATTGGGATCACACCTATTCCAACCTTTAATGTGATGCATAACATGAATAATTCACTTGTAAAACCAAGCATCTGGACTCATGTATTGTATCTACAAGGCTGGCCACCTGAGAGGGTGGTAGACATCGTATCAGCATGATGTTTCATTCAGGTATGATACCCAATGCTGTCATATGTGTCAGTACACTTACTGTGGCCTATTTGGCTACAATATCACATACATAGGCATTGTTAAGGCACACAGACCACTTCCGACCACGTATAGTTTGCAAACATCTGGATATTCCAGACACATCTGTATAATGGTTTAACTTGCTGCATGTGAGGCAGATGCTGTTACCACACTATATAAAGTAATGGCAGCGGGAGGTAGTCACCAGCCATGTATGGCACACACATCAAAATGGTTTAAGCCACACCAGATATGATCCTCACACAGAAAAACAGCTGCCCGTATTGGGATTAGAACTCCTGCCTATCTAGTTATTTCTACAATAATGCTACACAGTTATCATACGCACCACAGAGCTTATACAGTTTCACCTACACCAAAGGTACTTCTAAGGTGGATGACATCAACAGGAATACTAAACTGGAGTGACAGGAAGTGTAAAGGGTGGTACAGAAGTCGAAAATGGTATAACCCACACCCTACATGATTCTCACACAAACACTTCCAAACCATTGCCAGTAGTGAGATTAAGCTCCTACCTTTTTAATTATTTCTACTATAGTGCTACACAGTTGTCAGATGCGTGACAGATCTTATTCATTTTCACCTAGTCCAAAGGTACTTCTAAGGTGGATGACATCAACAGGACTACTAAACTGGAGTGAGGGAAAGTGTAAGTGGTAGTACACAGGTCAAAAATGGTGTAACCCACACACTACATGATTCTCACACAAACACACACTCACATCCAAACAGTTGCCAGTAATGAAATTAAAGCTCCTGCCTATCTAGTTATTTCTACTATAGTGCTATGCAGTTATCAGACATGCCACAGACCTTATATATTTTCACTTATTCCAAAGGTACTTCTAAGGTGGATGAGAACAAAAGGACTACTAAATTGGGGCTAGAGGAAGTGCGAAGGGTAGTACACAAGTCAAAAATGGTATAAGCCAGACAGTACATGATTCTCACACACACACACACACACACACACACACACACACACACACACACACACACACACACACACACACACACACACACACACACACACACACACACACACACACACAACACACACACACTTGCCCGTACTGGGATTAGTACTCCTGCCTATCTAGTTATGTCTACTATAGTATCACGCAGTTACCACATGCACTACAGAGCTTACTGAACTTTTAAATGGCCACAGCTGCTGATAACTGCACAGCTGAGGTATAATATTAGAGGTGGTAGAAAGTCTGCCTTCAGTTTCACCCTTACATCATTCTAATTCTTTCTGACCTGCACTTCAAATAACATTATAGCTTGGCACTTCACCAGGTTATTGTATCAATAAGTGTGGCACACCTGGGAGCTGTCAGCAGTACTCATTTATCACAGAAGTAGCCCCAGTACTTACTAGTTATGTTCACCCCTCCTGGCATGATTGAAGTGCAGTTTCTGTGCTTTCACCCATTAACCTGGTGCACTTGTCCATTCTGATGCACTGTTGCAACTGCCTCATGTCCACAGACAACCATCCACTCTAAACTCCAAACACTTTGACCTGTGAGAGTTACCCATATATCACCCAATGTTGACATATGCATTCTCCAGCAAAGACTGGACTAACAGGTCAAGAGGATAAGATCAACATCTGTACCACATCATGAGGAACACATAGCTCACCATGACACCCACTTTGATAGCCATGACATACAGTGAAAAGCCATATACCCACCTTCACCGAGGCACTCAATGGATATTTACACAAACAGCACAGACCAGCAAGACAGACACCCAATCAGACACCACAACATGGCACATGCCAAGGGACACATATTTCACCTACACAGTTGGCCCTTCAACCTAAGCTCCTAAGGCTAACCACCCTGCACAATACAGTGGTCATGGGTAACAGTACTGAGGTACAAACATATCCCACTCACTAAGTTGAATATGGAGCATGTAACAGCCAAATATCTATCACATGCCAGCAACCAACACACGACACAGCCAGTCATGGCACTCCACAACAACTACAAGTATTACTCTGTATCCATGTTGGTGTGAATGACCTGGGAAACACCTTCCCAGACTACATGCAAGAGACATGGTGGAACTCTCTGATTATGTGATTCAGGCAGGTGTAACAGCTGCCCTGAGCAGTATACTTCCATCACACCGAATGTTGCTGCAGTACTATCAACAGATGATTGACTGCAACATTGGCTTACGTGTTTTATGTCATTCTCAGGGGATCCAGTATCTCTCACTTTGGGATAACATGATTGACAGATCTCGATGACTTGCCACAGATGTCCTACACCTGTTAGCTCTGGGTTTCCAGGTACTGGCTATGAGTCTTGCCACCCCTATAATGCCTTATTAGGCAGTGTTCCAAATGTAATTACCACCATAACAGCTAGACATGTTTGCAGTCTGAGGGTCATGCTGCTCAACAGTAGACATCTAACTCTCAGGATGCAGTCACTCAAAGCATTCCTCAGAGTGGAGGACATTAATTTTTTTTTCTGTAATGGAGAGGTGGTTCACAGCAACAAACAGCAGCCTTGCAGAAACAGGCTATAATGCATTCCACAGCTGTCAGCCACCAAACATGGACCACACCACACCTCCACAGGTGATGTTGTCTCATTATTCATTATGTATAGGAACACCTCCAGACTAGTATCCCAGCATAATGCATCAGAAATACTTCTGGTACAACTGCCTTGGGGGAATAGTGCAATCCAGACCATAGCTTGCTATGGGTCCACATCTATGTCCCTAGACTGTCAATGCACATTCCTCAACACCCTGCCATCTATGAAGGTCCAACACAACACTAACATAGTAAGAGACTTCAACTACCCCTCCAACACCTGGGGAAAGTAGTTAAGCACCAGTACAGTGGCCCAACACTTCCTGGAAGTCATTTCCAATGACCTGGACCAGCTCATACTGACCCCCGGTAGAGGATGCAGCAACCTTGATCTGTGTTGACTACTTAAATATGGGACTGTTGCTTATCCACAGTTTTCAATCCCTACCTGGTGATATCCACATAGGCTGTAATCAACATGGCACTCAACATGTCAGCCACACCCTCCACAAAGGTAACCACCTAGCAAAACCTCTCCAAAGCTGACTTTGCAGCTACAAAAACAGGGGAGGATGACTTCACTTCACCAATGGCAATGGGAAATAGTTGCATGACTGTCGAATCCTACATGTATGCACTGTACAGACAGATACATAAATGCATGGTACTAGCCATATCCAGCAGAACCTAGACACTGTCCTCCAAACACTGGGAGACACTCTGATGGTCGCCTGCCATTACTAAAGTGTACAACAGAAGGGGGACACTGTTGCAGAAAAAGGTGGCGTCCCATGACTGTTGAACTCCCTTATTAGCTTCAAACACAACTTGGGACCCCTAATGGAATTCCCTGCAGGCATCTATGAAGGTAGAAATGCAGCAGACACTGATGACAATCACAAGCCTTTGATAGTTACATCAACGACCTCTACAGCATTAAACGCAAATGCTGTGAGGTAATGCACAATGCTAATTCCTATCCTGAGACAACAGATATTGGCCACAGTCTTGGCAACACATTCAGTGCCAGCTTTACCCTTCTCTCCCCCCACAAGTGCACAATCACAATGGCAGATAAATGGCAGGCACCTAACATTACTGCTGGCCAGGTTAGACCTGCATTGTCCACAGACAAGAATACAGCTTCCATGGGACACCACCATATCCATGGCTGTATTCTACATGACATACAAAGTGACCTTGGACCAAATCTGTGTGCCCTGGTCAGTCACAGCCTCGCCGGAGGCTTTATCCCTCAAACATTTCACACTGCTACAGTCATCCCTATCCATAAAGCGGTAGCATCTACAGACCCTGGGGATTATTGGCTCCTTAGCCTGACAAGTCTACTTTGTAGGGGTATGGACTGCACCATTATATAGGTGATCTCCTAACTCTGGACCCACACATTCTGGCCTTGTGAATGGCAGATCATGCCTATTCAACCTAGTTGACATCTTTGACTGAGTCACCAGGGCTGTGTATGACAGTAAGGCACTGCATAGAGCCTACATCAATATGTCCAAAGCTTGTGATACTATTCCTCATTGAGACATTATTGATAAACCCCACAAACTAGGCATCAACCTATATATCATTGTTTGTTTTACAAATTGGTTCACAGAACACACTAATATGACAGTGGCAAATGCCAGGTCAGACTGGCAAGCAGTCACAAGTGGAGTCCCACAGGGATTAGTACTGGGTAGTCTCCTGTCCAGCATCTACTTCTCAGGAGTCCAGCCCAACACAGAGGAACTCTGGCTGACCAAGTTCACAGAGGACTGGAAGCTGGAAGCTATCATTAACTCTACATGTGATGCACACGGTATACCTTCATAAGTTCAACAGCCACATCTTCGAAACTTCTGCCGTGATCTGCAAACTGCGAAATTCAAAAATCATGAAAACTGAAGTGCCAAATTACAAAATCTCACCCACTTAGCACTTGTTTCGGCGGTGGAGTGATCGAAAATGTCAAAATTCGATATTTTACAATGTTTAGGGAAGTCGGCGTGACAGAATTCGGCTAAACTGTTTGCATATAAGCACATTCAGAAATGTGCTTTCAAATATATGAAGGTATACCGATGCACATATCCCACAGAAAGGCCTCACTGAGACCACTGTGTGGTGTGGAAACCATGCTCAGAAACTTAACACCACAATATACATCATCATCCACCTTGGTAAAACATTCAGTTCCCAGTAAGTACCACACCGATGGGAGCCCAATGAACACTGTAGGCATTATAATAGATCTGAGGACACAGGTTGGCAGCAACTTCTCCTTCAAGCACCACATTGCCACTGTGGCCAGGAAGTCCTTCTATATGGCACACTGCATTACCAAGGGTTTTGCATCCAGGAAGACAGAGGTAATGATCTTTGTCTACTATTCCGTCATTAGATCACTCCTCAAATATTATGGCTCATTTGCCATGTACCTCACTAGACACCTGCTACAGCTGGGGAAGCCAAAGAAGCACCTCACAAAGGTGTTCCTAGGCATTAAACACACATCCTACACAGACAGACTCAGTAGACCCAAGCTATTCTCTGTGTCATATCACCTAATTAGTGGCTATCTGTGCTTGACTTACAAAGTCATGTCTGACACAGCTGGTTTAGAAATGCTACATATAAATCCATCCACACCATGCACTGTAGAGACCTCTGCCTCAGTACCACAATCCCCACAACATGCTGGTGGGACAGGTCCCTCACCAAGAGACTGTACATGCCCTGGAATACACTTCCCATACATGTCATGCAGAGCACCTAGCTAACCCTGTTCCAGAGAAATTTTGATGAGTGGATGGGTAATAGACAGTTCAACCCAAGGATCACTGCAGTGGCTATACTTGATACAGAAAACTGGGACATAACATCAGGTGGCACAATGGCAGGGCCCTTCTATGTGCTAGGCTTGTTAAGGCTCCTGGGCCATTACCTACTACACACTTGTAAACCTATAAAGGGAATGACATCAGCAGGATTGATAAAGTAGTGCAGTGGGTGTTTAACCTATCAAAATATTTTGTTCTCCAAATAGACACACATAACCTTGCCAGATGTGAGAGTAGAACCCTACCTAACTAAGGGATTTGTATCATAGTGTTACAAAGTTACCACCTGTGCTACAGAGCTTATTGGAGTGAGTGTGGGCCAAAGGTGCTGATATGGAGAATGACATCGGCAGGACTGATAAAGTAGGGCAGTGGGCGGGAAACATATCAAAATGCTTCTACGTACAAACATACATAGTCACAAACACATTTGCTGGAAGAGTATAACCCCTGACAAACTATTAATTTGTACTATAGTGTTAAGAATTTATTACACACACTACTGAGATTACAGGCCTGACAGCTGGACAAGGTTGTTGATAAGGGACTGACATTATCTGGCCTGATAAGGTGGGGCACTATGAAGTGTTGTGGGTGGGAATGGCATAAAACTGTTTCACCTATAAACAAACACACAACTGCCTCAATCTTGCACACACAACTCTCATGCACACGCACACTTCTACATTTGCCAGGACTGAGATTAGAACTCCTACCTAACTAGCTATTTGTACTACCATATTATGCATCATTGCACGTGCCACTGAGCTTACAGGGCTGATGTCTGACAGAAGGCACTTCTAAGATGACTGATATCTGCAGGACTGCTAAAGTGGGGAAAGGGGAGGAATACTGGGTTTGAATGGACCCAAAAGCTTTTAGCTGTGAACACACACACACATTTATATTTTCCAAGACTGAGATTAGAACTCCCACCTAGCTAGTTAGTTGTGCTAGCTTGTTATACAGTTATTACATGTGCCACAGAACTTATGGGGCTGGGCTTAAGAAAAGTGACTTCTATGGTTACAGACATCTTCAGGACTGCTAGCGTGAGGCAATTGAAAGTATACTGGATGGGGAAGGCCAGTTCATTCCTAGATCCTAATGACATTTCTCTAAGTGTATGAGCATGCCCAGTGAGTCCTTCTATAGTACATGTAGGACTCCATTCCAGGGATTGTTGTACTCCAGTCATGTTTGTTTTCTGCTACAGCCATACCGGTCAACCTGTTGGAGCAGGATATCTGGAGATAGCCTATCAAAATGTAGAGTCAATGGGCCATACAATGAGTGTGACAATTTTTCTGAGTAATGTATGGGTTGCAAGGGTTACAGGGCTAGTTTTAGCAGACACCTGTCATATGTGCCATTTGACACTGTCATGTACTATTTCAGCACCTGGTGATATACCTCTTCAGATCATCACAGTGATTTACCAGAGGAATACAGGATGGATGATGCACACACAAGGTTTATGGGCCAAATGCTACACCTTCTTGTACTATCCAGCTTGATGAGGGGTGTGCCTACAAACAATTGACTGCTGGTGCTGTGGAAATGGTCCAACACCGTGGTGATATATTACAATGGTGGAATCTCTGGGCATTTATGTTCTGGCCTGATCTGATTTCTAGTTGACAGTTGGGTAATATAAATCATACAGGATCAGGGTGACAGGCAGACTCCAGATATATTTGTAGGTGATAGGATATGTGGGTGTGTGTGTCCTGGGCAGATATGTTTGGCTATAGCTACCAGTACTTTGCACTGCACTCTCCTCAATGATTGACTGCACTTGGAGGGTCTTGTGTGTGCATCAGAGTGTTTGACCAGCCTGGAGGTGTGTGTTTGTCACACATATATGTATGGCCCACCACATTTTTCTTGGATCGTCACATGTTGGGGTCAGGATATTGCATAGGATGAGTGATCAGGGAGGGTTTGTGTTACTCTCCATGGCTGTGGCCCAAGGTTCTGTGGGTGCAGGCCTGTCACCATCTTCCAGAGTTAGGTCTGCCTGCAGTGGGTACATTCCCATGTTTTAAACTCCTAGTCCTGCCTGTAGACTATACAGAGTATCACAGAATGTCCTCATCCATGACTCATATATCTTGTTGGTTACCCAAACAAGAGTGGTTTACCAGCAAAAGTGTTTTGCAAGTCACTCAGGGTTGAAGTCAGATATTACAGCCAGCTGACATCGCAGTTTTAGACTTTGTACCCATCAGACAGTCCATGCTACTACAAATCATTCCATCAACTTTATAACATTATTAGAGCAGTATTTCATAGGTATCCTTCTCTTTGGACCTTCATCACTCCATTATTCATGGCTTTGTCCCAATTTCTGGCACCCTGAGGCTGGCAGGTTTGCTCCTAGCAGTTGCCAGCATGGCCTTTCTTTGCATTTTGTGGACTGTGTTATGTTGGTGTTCTGGACCCCATGACACTCCCTAAAGGGCACTGTGGATTAAACATATGCATTTTCCAGAGGCCTGTAGGCCAGGTGTGACAGATGCAGGCCATCTATAGCAGGGCAGGGCATTCTGATGATCATATGTTCCCAGGCTGCTGGCAGGAGACACCCCTGGGATGGCACCAGTAAGCTAACTGTGGGTGTTACTGACAATTGCTTTTTGTTACTATTGTGGAATCAGTCTGGGTGACAGTTAGATGCTGCTTAAGTCTAGGAAAATGTTACTGCATTTTTATGGGACTATGGGGGGGTGACATGACTGTACACGTTGCACATCTGCACAAACTGTGCTGATATTTGCTTAACATTTTGGTCTCATGTAGCATGGTGGTGTGCCCTATCTTTCAGACTACAGGCATAACAGCATCAACCACAGGTCAGATTGTTCTGGCATAGACATTTGTAGTTTCAGACTTCTTACCTTTCAAAGCCATACTGTCACTGCCAGACGTGCAGGGATATCACTGTGTAAAAGTCTGTGGGTGGGGATTTCATGGCTGTCGCCATGTGGCTGGCCTTTCCCAGGCATTGCTGTATGGTTATCTACAGCTGATCTGTTGTGTGGGGATGGTGATGGGTATGGAACCCCCACTTTGACATCCATGCATGTGACCTATGATCCCCCAGTTATTTGGTTCACCACATATACTGCAGTAGTATTTGTTGACTAGGGTGGTACTACATGGTGTGGGTAGAGCAGTACTGGGGATACACATCCTGCTGTCCCACACAGTTGTCAGTTATCTGCTGCTATCCCAGTTAGCCACCCCATTCCCTTACATGCTTGATCAATACCTTAGATATGCTATCAGAAAAGTCCACCCCATTATTTTAATTTGCTACAGGGACTGCCTTTCCTTGTGCCTGCAGCTGTTGTGAGGGAGGTGCTTGAGGGTGACTATGCTGGATGCACACAATACACTGCCTATAGATGGTCAGGTATAGGTGGTGTGATGTTTGACATCAATTTTACTGTATGTGTGAGTCAGAGAGAGAGCTCAGTCCCTGGGGCCCTACAGTGTCAGTGTATGTGCTGTGCATTGCCTCTTTGCCAAGGCCAGGGCATACTGGGCATGCCTCCATCTGCCTACAGGGACAGGCTCAGGATGTTCCTCCCCTGAGTCACTCTGTGCCTGTGGAGGCCTGCCTTGGCAATGGTGGGAGGGTGTGTGGCCCTTCCCCATTTTGTTCCTGCTGCAGCTGTTACTGCAGGATCATATTGTGTATCATGGCACATACTATGACCATGTGTGCACATGTGGCTGGAGAGCACTGCAAGGCTCCAGTGGATATGTCAAGGCAGCAGGACTGTGACTTGAGCATCCCAAACAAACGCTCCATAATCCTGGTTTGTGTGTGTCCCTCATTATGGTGTTCTTGTGTGGGTGTGTGTGTGCATTTCTGATGGGTGTCATCATCTACACCTACAGTGCATAGCCAGCATCACCCACTAAATGGCCATACAGGATGTCACCCCTGGGAAACCACTGATCCAGCTGTGAGGAATGCCAGATGTGGGAGTCATGATAGCTTCCAGGACAGCCAGCACACACATTCATGATAATGCCCTGGGCATCACACATGACCTGGCAGTTGATGGAGTGGAACCCCTTGTGTATTATGTAGACCCTACCCGGTCACCAGGTGGTGCTTTTATGTGGGTGTGCATGCAGTCTATGGCACCTAGTACCTCTGAGTAGTCTGCTACAGGTGGAAGAGATGCATATTGCCAGTCAGCTCCTCACAGGTGTTGGGGAATTTAATGTGCTCCAAGGCATGGGTTCGTATGGCATCAAGGAACTGGTGGAGTATCCTGGACACAGATGCCTGTGAGATCCCCATGTTATCCCCAGTTGGTCTTTGGAGAGTACCTGCAGCTAGTATTCTTAGAGCTACGCATACCTTTGTATCCACTGGGATGGGTTCCCATCGGTTTGGTCTAGATGTGAGGCAAGGCCGGCACAGCTCCAAAATTTGCTGCAGTATGTCCCTTTCCACTCTGTAGCACTCTACTATCTCCAGATCATGTAGCCCCTGGTAGGTTACCCTGAGCCTGAACACTCTTCTCCTCCTCCTCCTCCTCATAAGTCTGGGGAGTTGTCAGCATTGTCCTCTTCACTACCCTCAGCCTCTTGCACAGAGCGACAGCAGACACTAACATTTTGTTAGTTTTGTAAGGTAAATTTTCCCCATCTGTGTACACTGGTGGTGTAAAGTATCTGGGAAAAAAACAGACTAAAAGGTGTTTGCATAGTTTATAGTGGTGTGTTGCAGATGCTGCCTGTGTGATTGGCAGAGCATGATACATTCCACCTGCCAGCTCTATTACTTGCATTTGAGTACCTCTAGTCTGCTATTTCCCTTTTTTTCCTTGTTCCACTTGCCATTTCCTGTATTTTTTTATTTTTGTGATTTAAACCCCGATGTGCGCCCTGCACACGCATTTAGGAAAGGTAAACAAGGCTATACAGCCTCGGACACACCCCCTTGCTTAGATATACATACTGCTGCCATTTCCTGTGGTTTTTTTTTTCTGGTTTGTTTAAGTCCCAATGCATGCTATACAAACCCGTTCAGCAAGTGTAAACACTACTGAAAAGGAAATGGCCTGCCCTGGCCGTGAACACGTTTAGCTAAGTATAACTAAGCTAAGTAGGACACCCCCCATCCACTTAGCTATGCTTAGCTATGCGCAAACCAGGGAAACAGTGCTCCAATGTGCTTACAGCAAGCATGCACACCCCCTTTTGATGTCATTTACTTCTCATGCTTATACAGCCATATTAGAGCACCTACACGGTTAGGTGCAGTCTGACACTTAGAAGAAATTTGTGATTCAGTAAGATTCCCCTCATTTGCATACCCCACTGCCTTACTCCATAGTTACTGCACTCACACTGAGCCTTTCCCCTTAGCAACCACTGTTACCTGGTATTGTTTTCATTCTGCATGCCATTGACTATAATGGCAAAATGCAGATTTCCCTGAAACTTGCTTTTTCACATTTTTTATTTTTGGCACAATTCCGTTTGCGTGCCACTGCCCTATGCTTAAACGGCCAAGATCTGCCAAAAAAAAAAAAAAAAATATTTTATAAAAAGCTAATTATTTTTCATTTCAATGGACATATAATTGCCCTGGGCATGCCTGCTAACTATAATACATGCTTTCTTTTGAGCTGTCATGTCTCACTTTTTTGATTTGCAGAAATGTATTCAGCTAATAGCTGAATACATTTCTGCTTTGTACACTGTTCTGGTACGGACAACTACTTGCTTCCTGGATTGCTAATTCACTTCATTTGCATGTTTTTCACCAGTAAATGAGGTAATTAGCATATAGCAGTGGTGTCCATGCCAGAATAGTGTAGGAGAGCTCCTGCACATCCTGGGAGCTCGATCCTGAATCGCTCAGTGACCATATTGCGTGCAGCAGCTCCTGCACTATTCTGACACTCCATGTAGGGCTTCATGAATCCTGGGGACTGTTTTTCACATTTGAAGACAGACTAACTTTAATTAAAATGATATTATTATTCACATTTTTATTTGTTAGCCAAGCTTTAATACTTCCCCGCCCCCCCAAAAAGAAATAAAACAATATTCTATTATTGTTCAAAATGCTTGTGTTTTCTAATCAACAAAAACTTATTAATAATTATTTTTCCAATTGCATTCACAAAGGAGTGTCTGATATCTTTTGATATTCAGAAAATGTTAAAGTTTAAGGGGGTGATTTATTATACTGGAATCAGTTTCTTTCAGCCAATAAAATGAATTCTGAAGACTATCTGATTGCTAAATTTAGCTTACAAAATTGTAATTGGCTAGACATCCAAACCTGTAAGGAATTCATACATGCTAAGCTCATAACACCACTAGAAGCATACAGTAAGAACACACCAAAATCTTAGATTTCATCTCAAACATTATTAATGGCACACTTAAGAACACCTCTTACATACTTATAATTCATAAAATCCTCTGAAATTATTTTGGAAAGATGGATATTTATTTTTGGAATTATTCTACTAAAGGAAACAGGCATGAATTCTCAACAAAGGATAAAAAATGTTGTTTAGAGTCTGTAAAAGGGCCCACATCTTCTCTGTACTGGTGAATATATACTCAGAAATTTTTGGACAGATGCTTTCTAACACTTCACAAAATAGCTCTAATATATAAGAATGAAAAAGTAAAATATTGGAGGTGTGGACTTCTTGATGCTTACTGGATGCGCATGGTTGTTAATTGTAAAGTAATCTATCCATTTTGTGTAGATTTTAGATGTCTTTGTAAATCTTTATGGAACATCTGTATCATTTCTGATTCTCTTATTCTTTTCAATATTCCTGTTAAAGAAGTCATATCTAAAAGTCAGATATTTTTACTGTGGTCAATTATTTCCATAGCAAGGAAAATTGTAGCAAAATATTGGAAATCTCAATCTACTCATATTTAAAGCTGAATTTGTTTATCTAGCTAAGTCTACTTGCAACAATGAGATTGCTACTATAAAAATGAGAACAAATAACATAACCCACCATTTAATTGCTTGGAAGAGATACTAAGTGTATTTCCTATGCATGCTAATTTTTGTTATGGACACTGTATATTGTTTAGTTTGTTCTGTATCTATTATATTGTTAAATTATTGTTTTATGAAATGAATAAAGTATTTTTAAGCAAAAAAAAAAATCAGTTTTATGGCAATTCAAGCCCTGTTTCAGTAGACAGACTGGCATGTTATTTGGCCACATGGGATTAGTGTTTTTTTTTTGTTTGTTTTGTTTTTTTACCTTGGATAGTGCTTTGGGGACTACTTCTTAGGAGATTTGAGGGCCCGTGTACATTTGGGTATGTGATCTATGACTATAGGAAGGGATGAAGTTGAGCTAAATTTGTCTGCTAGTAGATTAGTTATGTCTAGTGATCCCAGTATGTGATATAGTAATACATTCTCTTCTTTTTATAGGTTCATAGGTTCATACTAGGCTATCTGCCCTAGGGCATTTATAAGCCTAGCCAGAGTGTGTTTGGCTTTCGCCACCCATTTTAAAATTAATTTTGCTATGCCGTTTTTTGAGATTAGTATACTGTGCCTCTGTCTAACAGTGACACAGAAGTGATACCCGGGGTAAACCTACGATCCCCCATCCACTCATCAAGATTCCTCTTGATGAGAGTCAATGAGGGACTCTGCCTAACCTGGACTGGGATTTTATTCCAGAGTGAAGGGAGCCTCTGGGTTATGAATCTGTCCCTCCAGCATGTCCTATTTATTTCAGTGCTGAGGTTGAAGTCTGTCGAGTGTGTAGCTCAATGGGATTTGGATTTTCTGAGGTGCAGCATGTCCATTAATTCCGGGTTGGACATGGCTTTATACGTCAGGCACAGATCGCCTCTGAGCAGGCGGTATGCCACTGAGTAGAGCTGGAGTTTCTTTAACCGGGCAGCATATGGCATCTGTTTGAGCCCTTTGATCCTCTTAGTGAGGTACTTTTGGGGTCTTTCCAATTGCTGCAGGTGTCTGGTAAGGTACATCCCAAAAGGGGCATTGTACTCAATTATGGGCCTGATGAGGGATGACTAAAGAGGCACGATGACCTCCCCTGATCTAGATTAGGTTCATAGGTTCATAGGTTCATACTAGGCTATCTGCCCTAGGGCATTTATAAGCCTAGCCCAGAGTTTTGTGACTTTCGCCACCCCTTTAGTTTGAAGGATACTATGCCCATTATTTAGCTGTGCCTCTGTCAAGCAGTGACACTGAGGTAATCCCTGGGATGTACCTGCGATCTCCCATCCATTGGTCAAGATTTCTTTTGAACAAAGCCAGCGAGGTGCTCTGCCTCACATGTACCGGGATTTTGTTCCACAGCATAGGGAGTCTCTGGGTGATGAATCTGTCCCTCCAGCACGTCCTATTTATGACCGTGTCAAGGTTCAAGTCTTGTGCTCTTGTAGATCGGATGGATTTAAATGTTTTGAGGTGAAGCATGTTCATTAATTCCGGGTTGGACATGGCCTTGTATGTCAGGCACAGGTCACCTCTGAGCAGGCGGTAAGCGACTGAGTAGAGCTGGAGCTCATGTGAATCCCTTCATGATTAGGTGGGCTATATAAAATGTTTTTCTAGCCACTTTGGCCACGTGGTTGTCAAATGAGAGATTGCTATCAACTTGGGTCCCCAGGTCCCTAATTACTTCTTCTGTACTTAATGGATTACCACCTATGTGGTAATTTGTGGGCACTTTGTTTTTGCCAAAGGGGATGACTATACACTTTTTGGCGTTTAGCTTGAGGCCATGGCTCTGGCACCAGTTGTCTGTTTCTATGAGGCCCTTTTGGAGGATGTTTGTGTCAACTGGAGAGTCAATTATAGTGCCCAGTTTGCAGTCATCTGCGAACTTGGTCAGCCACAGTCCTTCCGTGTTTTCCTGTACCTCTGAGAAATATATACTGAACAGGAGAGGTCCCAGGACTGAGCCTTGTGGGATGCCACTTGTAACTGGTTTGGAGTCTGACATGGCTCCAGCAATTCTAACCATGTGGGTTCTGTCCTTGAGCCAGTTTGCAACCCATCTAGTGACATAGGGGTTTATATTTAAGCTGGTGAGCTTATCTATAATGCCCGAGTGGGGTATTGTATCGAAGGCTTTTGCGAGGTCCAGGTAGGCTGTGTGGACCACCTTCCCCTCGTCAATGGCATTGGTGACTGTTTTAAAGAAATCAACCAGGTTTAAGAGGCAGGATCTGCCCTTAACAAAGCCGAACTGGGTAAGATCCAGTGTCTGTAGGTCCCCAATATCTTTTTTTATGAGGTCCATGGTGATCCTTTCCATAGCTTTGCAGACCAAGCTAGTCAGGCTTATGGGGCGATAGTTTCCAGGATCCGTTGAGGCACCATCTTTGTGGAGAGGGACCACTGTTGCTGTACGCCACTCTTTGGGTCCATATCCTGTGGTAAGGCTGAGATTGAACAGTAGTTTTATGTTTGGGTTTAGCTCTTCTTGGAGTTCATGTAGGACGCAGCCCGGGACACCGTCTGGTCCTATTGATGCTGTGTTTTTTGCTTTGGAGAGGGCAGCTCTTACCTGAGCATCTGAGATGTTAGGGGGGCAGCACTCTGCTGGGATAGATATTTGCCCTTTTGGTGGGGGGGGGGGGGTTTGCGCTGAACCTGCCAGCTAGGATGTTGGCAATGTCTGTGGGTTAGGTGTATTTTTTCTTATTTTGGACTAATTCTGAGCATATCTGGGAATTCCCACCCAGGTTCCTAACATAACTAAAAAAAGCCTTGTGATTATCCTTAGTGTCCTGTGCAATTTTTCTCTCGAAGCTGGCCTTAGACGATTTTATGAGTGCCCATAGTTTTTTGCTAACACTGATCAGAGATGCCGTCCCTTTTTGGGATTTTGCTCTATCATGTAGTAGCTTCCTCCTTCTATTGTACAGTTTGTTTATGACTGGGGTCCACCAGACAGGACGTCTGCCTTTGGAGGATTGGGTCTTGGTTTTATTTGGGATTGCATGATCCATGCATTCCTGAAGGTGTTCATAGAATGCGTTTATAAAGGATTCTGCGATCTGGTCCGTATTTTCCACAGGCCCGGGCCTTTGAAGGATTCCACCTCGGTTTTGAGGAGTGTGAAATTTGCTTTAGAGAAGTTTTTCATTGTGGTTTTCTGGGCAGGGGGTGGGGTCAGGATGTAAATATCCAATGAGAATAGTTTATGGTCTGATCTTACCAGTGAGGGATACACTTCTGGTCTGGAGCATAGAATCCCCATGTTGGTGATTATCAGGTCCAGTATGTTTTCCCCTCTTGCGGGAGTGGTAACAAGTTGTTCCATAGCATTTGTAAAATATTTTCATTAATGTTCATTCGGGGTGGGGGGTGGTACATCATTCATAGCCCCCTGACAGTGTAACAAGGCTATATTGTATTTCCCAGGTCACTTTCTGCAGATACAGCATATCTGATAATGACACAAAGATTCATGTGCCTTAAGCATGTCTCTCCCTGTATAGATTCTGGGGCAAAATAGAACAGACCCGAAAACCAGGTGTTGGACTCTATCTTCATTCTACTTAAGCAGTTTTATTTAATTATCTAATACTTTCATGTATTCTTAAACTTCAAGAGATTAGAAATCAAACCCTTTTCAGAAGGAAATGCAGAAGAAGTGAGCTAAGTCTTACTAAATCTGCAAAAATTAAGGAAAAATATAAATAACTATTTAAAAGGTAAAAGTAAAAAAAAAATAAATAAATAGATTAAAAAAAAGTTGCACCATAATTGCATTTTTAGCAACTCTGTAGTACTTAAAAGAGGCAACTCCCTCCCACCCACAATTACCTCCGTGCCATCATGCACCCACTTCAAAACTTTACTAAAAACACACCTAAAAACATGCTGGTTATGCCCTTGCAACTCCCACTCTAATATCACCCACTCCATCCAACCACTACCTTTCTTTCACCTCTACTAACTACCTTGATTATAGCAAGCTCAGATGCTCATAAGCCTAGTACTTATACAGCAGGAACTTCTTATTTTAACATTTGTTAATGTCTGTTATGTACTTCACAGATAAAGATTCTAGTTGTCTACTGATGTGCTATGTTCTTCATCTGTAAATATGTTGCAAGTAATTGCTATGTAAATTGTTAATCGCTATGTAATCCAATGTAACTACTGTCTGTTTATTTTAACTGTGGAGCTTTTCTCCCCGGGCCTCCGCTGAAAATGGACCTACGTCCAGTTGGACACTCCCGGTCAACAAATATAAATAAATAAATAAATAAATAAATGTGAAACTGTGTTTTGAAGGGCATTGTATATATTACTAATATGGAAATGTATTGCAGTTTGGAAAATTAAAATTCATAGTAAAGCCACTGGAAATCTTTTCTAGGACATATATAAAGAGAGAGAAGCAGAGAGAGAGTGTTAATTTGAGTCAGTTACTGCTTTTCCTGAAAGACGGTCAAATGCTGGACTTTCTGCTGGAGGTTACAAATAGTGACAGAGCTATTGTCTGTAAGAACTCTGCAGATTTTATTGTGCTCTCAAAATCTTGATGTAGTCAGAAAACAATATAGCTTTGATTAGAAGTAATTAAGATCTAATCTAGTTTAGCTAATAGTGCTTTCAGTGTGTTCACTGCTTGATCAGAAATTTACGTTTCATTCCTTTTTTAAGAGCATTTTTGATTGCATATTTTCTTATCAGGTGTGCTACCTTAGTTTACTCATTATTCATTTATTTATTTATTTTACATTTGTTTACTGGAAGGAGTCCAACTGGGCCAGAATTCCATTTTCAGTGGAGGCTCAGGGAGAAAACTTCCACACAGAATGAGAGATGTATTATTACATTACGTTAGTACACAGATAGAACAGTTTTACATAGCTGTACTATTACATTACATTAGTAATCAGATAGAAAAGTTTTACATAAAAATCACACAAAAACATTCATTGATACATACATTATTATTCAGGCATACAGTTTTACATAAAATCACACTTAGTATTATAGCTTATACTTGTCTGGAATTATGGAGTGAATAGTCTTGCATGAGACTCACATTTATAAACACAGTTACCCTCAGTGTCTTAATGCAGCACATCAAGGAGTAGGTATTATAGATAGTAGAGCTAGAACACAGGATGTTTGGAGAGTATGATTAAAGGTCATAAAGTATAAGTTCGAGAGATATGGTGGAAGAGAAGAATACTAGATGTTGGGGGGGTTGGTTTAGATAAGCCTAGTGAGGAGCAGGAGCATAGCCAGTTGTTTAGGTGACTTTTTGGTAGTTTTTTTTAAATATTTTGTATTAGGTATGTTTAGAATGTTTTGAGGGGTAGAGTTCCAGGTTTTAGACATGGTATTAGCATACAATGAGTTTCAAAGCTATTGCTCGATTTTGTGACTTTTAGCATACGTTTTTCGTAGGAACATGGGACCTACTGTTTTGATGTATTTGAACTAGGTCCTGTAAGGCTGGACATTTGTCAGGAAGGTATATTATGGAATGTATTGTTGTAAGCTGGCTTAAGGTTAGGAGATTTGGAAGTACTAGTCATTTCAGTTGTTTCAGAACAATGTAGTGATGGGTTATATAGGGCAAATTAATAGCAAATTTGGCTATCTTGTAACATTATTCGAGTTTTTTTTTTTTTTTTTTTTTTTTATGTTAGTGAATATCGAGGATGCATAGAGTAATGGGGATAGTAAGTGGGTTCTGGCGATTGTCTGTCTGGATGTGTTTGTAAGGTAGGTCTTAGTTCTGTAAAGATTGCCTAGTTTAATGTGGACCTTTTTTATGGCTTGTGATATGTCCTTGCCAACTTTTAACTTATCATTTATAGTGATACCGAGTAGTTTGGTTTCTGGGGAGGGGACTGTTTGGGTGTGATTGGCAGAGTTGATTGTAAAGTCTTGATTGGGGTAGTTTTGTGGCAGTTGTTGGGAAACAGCATTAACTTGGTTTTATTGGGATTTAGAATGAGCTGGAATTTGTCTAGGAACAATTCAATGTCAGAGAAGAATTTTTGGATAACTTCTTTTATTTTTGGTAAAGTAAGTGCTGTGCAGATGACAGTAGTATCATCTGTGTACTGTATAATGGTAGCCTAGCTAGTTGCTGCATGGACATGGTTGGTGAGTATTGAGAAGAGTAGGGGACCAAGTCTAGAGCCTTGTGGGACACCTACTCTTATGGGTAGTAGTGATGAAAGATCATTGCCCCATCACGCTGCTTGATGTCAGTCAGAAAGATAGTTTTGCAACCAGGAGAGGTTGTTGTTTGATAAGTTAAGAGATGCTAGTTCTTGTAGGAGCTGCTTATGGACACTTTGTCAAATGCTTTTGACATATTTAGAAATATTGACGATACCACTGGGCCCTTGTTTTTTTTTGTTGGTTGACTGTATTAGTAAAATTGATTGGGGCAGTGGAGGTACTGTGTCCTGGCCAAAATCCATGTTGAGCATTGGTGAGGAGTTTGTTAGTCTGTAGGTGTTGTATTAATTGGATGTGGACGCATTTCTCTAGCATTTTAGACATAGGAGAAAGTATGGATGCTGGTCTATAGTTGGAGAGTTCCAGTGAGGGGGCCCAGTTTGTGAAGTCGGATTACATATTAAATTTTCTAGATTTTAAGTATGTAATGTCTGGAGCGAAATCTATTGATGAATATTGACAGGGGGAAGCAGATGACCTCAGCTGCTAATTTGAGGTAGTCATTTGGTAGTTTGTTGGCTGCTAGAGTAATGGATTTTAGTTTGCTTGGTAATTTCTTTATTTTACCTATTTGGATTCGTTGTAGGGAGAGTGTGTTAGGTGAGCTTGAGTTTGTGGTAAGTGTGTTTTTAGGGCAATTTTTGTTTTCAATGAGAGAGAGGATGGAGTTTATAAAGAATGAGTTAAACTGGAATGCTATTCTTTGTTCTGATGTTTTGATGTTTGGGGTTGGGGTGGGCAAATGACCTGGGTGTGTTAGCTGTTTGATAGAATGCCAGCATTTTGGGGGATTATTATGATGCTTTTCCTGCATGTTTGTAGAGTATAGTTTTTTGTCTGATTTTATTTTCTTTTTGCAGACATGTCTAAGATGGTGTTATTTGTCAGGGGAGTCTTTGGATCTGTTGGATTGATGTAGGAACCAGAGTTTATCTCTTTAGTTGTTTGGTTTCTTTTGAGTGCCATTTACAGTAATTCAGTTTAGTTCTTATGCATCTTATTAGGGCCAGTGTGCTTAATATATCTAGGAATTTGTTGTTGAAATATTCAACTGCTTCATCCAGTAGGAGGTATTTTAATGGCGACCAGCTGCAATTTGGGAGGAACAGTTTAAAGGTAACTATGGAGAAATGTTTTGTGTTGCATATTTGTTTGTATGCTGTATGTATAGAGGGAGAGTTGTGCTGCCTTAAACAGTAAGTGATATGGTGGTAACTTAGGCTGTCAGGTAGATAGCCTGAGTGATGGATTATGGAGGGTTTATTAGTGTCCAGTCAAGTATAGATTGTTTGTTGCTGCTCTTGTCAGGTCTAGTGGGTGTTTGTATCAGTTGGTTGAAGCCATGTAAATTTATGTATGTATTCAATTACTGTAGGTAACATTGCACTAGAAGGCACTGGGGTCAGACTAAGGTGGATAGAATTGTGAGGATAATGAATTATATCTGCAGGTATACAATGTAAAGCTTATTAGGGTATGACAGGTGTTGGCTATTCCCCTTGGAAACAATGTGCATTTTGTATATACCCTTAAGGTTAATCATATCCCGTATACCGTGTTATGGATCAATAGAACATGCCCCTTCTCACATCATATTTGGTGTCAGTAGAGCAGATTTAATGCTTATAACTTCACTTATTTTTGGTGGCTTTGTTGGGATTCAGCATTAATCAACAATAAGAAAAACATGCCATACACATCTTAGAAAGTAATTGTTCTTGACCTTTGAATTTCAAGCTTATTTGACCCCCTCCAAAAAAAAGAAACTTTTATCATTTAAGAACTTTTCTTCTTTTTCTTTTTTTATTATTGTGATCAAGTACTCCAGCCAATACCTTCTTTGTAACTGACATCCACAATACATTTTTCATAGTTTATAAACATATTTAACAGTAATTAAACAAATGTAGTACATCTGCTCAAAAAGTAGGAAGAAGACAAACAGGGTAAGTGCTGGTAAGACTGGGTGTCACATTAACGGTTAACAGTGGACAGTGCTGGGTGACAAAGAACAATGGCAGAAGGTAAATCTGCTTTAAAAGCTGTTAAAATGTTGCTTTGCCACACTTATAAGCATGGAAGTACAGCATAATGCAGGGTTTAACAACTTTTAAAAACATTCATTATTCAGAGGGGCTCTCATTTCTGCCTAATATCTGTTTGGCAGCACAAAATTATTTAGTACCTTTAAAATGTTTTGTAACCTGGTAGAATTTTTCATGCCCTACACTTTTTTGTAACTGGTAGTGCATGCAGTACTTAAAGCTTTATGGACTACAAAGAATTATGATCAGGTCTCACAGATCATAATTCTAACCCTTCTTGTGCCTTCTCAACATGAATGCCAAGATTTTCCTTTCAGGCTTTGATTGTGAAGTGAATTTTTTGCTATACATTTATTGAACACATTTTTATTGTGGATTATTGTCATCTTTTCATATGTTCACAGGTTCATAGGTGTGTACTAGGCTAATGGCCCTGGAGCCTTAATAAGCCTAGCCCATAGAAGTGCCCTGGCATCATGCCGCTTGATGTTAGGTCCCAGTGTCTCTATCAAGAAGAGCCACTTGAGTTATCCCGGTGTGAACTTTCTATTTTCCATCCACTCATCAAGATTTCTCTTGAAGAGACCCAGTGAGGTGCTCTGCTTGACATGTATGGAAAGTCTATTCTGGACCATGGGCAGTCTCTGGGTTATGAACCTGTCCCTCCAGCATGTTGTGTTGATTGTGGTAATGAGGTTGAGGTCTCTGGAGTGTGTGGTGTGGAGGGATTGGGATTTCTTTAGATGTAGTATTTCTAACAGAGCTGAGTCAGACATAGCTTTGAAAGTCAAGCAGAAATCAACTTTTAGTAGATGATATGAGACAGAGAATAGCTGGGTTTTTTTGAGTCTGTCTGAGTAGGACATGTGTTTAAGGCCTAGGATCCTCTTTGTTAGCTAGTTTTGTGGCTTTACAGGTGTTGCATGTGCAAGTGAGGTACATGCCAAATGGGGCATTATACTTGATGATTGGCATAATGATGGAAGAGTAGAGAGAGATGATGATCTCTTTCTTCCTGGATGTAAAACCCTTGGTAAAGAGATGTGCCACATAGAAGGACTTTCTGACTACAGTGGCAATGTGGCTGAAGGACAGGTTGCTGTCAACTTGTGTCCCCAGATCTCTTATAACGCCTTCAGTGTTCAGTGGACTCTCATTGATGTGGTAATTAGTGGAAACTGAGTTTTTTCCAAAGGGGATGACAACACATTTTTTGGCATTAAGCTTAAGGCCATGGTTTCGATATCAGTCATTGGTCTCAGTGAAGCCTTTCTGTAGGATGTCTACATCACTTGGGGAGTTAATATTGGCTCCCAGCTTGCAGTCATCTGTGAACTTGGTCAGCCAGAGTCCCTCCATGTTGGCTTGGACTTGTAATTTTGTCCTGTATTCACGAAAACTGCTGGTGCCAAAAGTCACATTAATCCCCAGAAAACAGATTCAGAGACATATTAGCAACGATAATAAAATACATCATTATGGGCTGATTCACATATCTCAAAATTGCATGGTGTTACTGCTATTTCTAATCAGCCCTTTCCTGCGTAATCATCACTGGCAATCCATGCATCACATTGGTAGCCTTATTCATTCTCCCACACACATGCACACATTGAAGCATACAAGCACACATAGACACTCACAAACTCACACACACACACACACACACACACACACACACACACACACACACACACACACACACACACACACATACGCACACACACACACACACACACACACACACACACACACACACACACACGCACACACACACACACACAAACACACACACGCACACAAACAATAACTTCATTCTCTTTGAGGGGCAATATTTTGAACAAAAGATAGGGTTGGCCATGGGGGCATCATGTGTGCCCCTATTTGCTAATATTGTCCTAGCTGAATGGGAGACTTCCAAGGTTTTCACATCCGGACTATTTAAATATTGTAAATTCTATGGAGGTTATTTGGATGACATCCTTATTTTTATGGGGAGGGACTCAGGAGTTATTGCATGAATTCTTTGAATTCTTAAATAAAAGTACACATTTTCTACAGTTCACAATGGACATTAATGACGACAGTATACACTTCTTGGACATCACTATCAGGAAGGATAAAGTCAATCACAGGTTTACCTCCACGTTATACAGGAAGCCAACCTTTTCCAATACATTGTTGCACTTTTCCAGTGCTCACCCAATGCACCAAAATAGATCTTTGGTGAAGGGGCAGGGAGTTTGGTTGGCAAGGATGGTCAGCGAAGAGGAATTCTTCCTAAAGGAAATAGGAATTTTAGAGAATATGCTACTAGGGAGAGGGTATCCCATACACTTTCTAGAACCCATATTTCAGGAGGTCATCACAAAGAGAAAGCAAGGCCATGTTTACCCATATGGGGGGGGGGTACATATCAACAATAGCAGCGGTAGGGTAAACATACCACATATTACCAAGAATTCTTTTCAACACTCTATGGTTCTTACTTTTAGTCCACTTTTTGGTAAAATCAAAGGCATTTTAAATCACAACTGGGTACTTTTTGACATGGAACAACAATTTAAAAATAAATTAGGTCACTATCCAGTAGTAGTATATAAGAAAGACAAGTCAATAAAAAAACTTGCTTGAAACTTATGTAACCAATGTGAACAAAGGCAAGATGGTGAAATGTGGACATTGTAATCAATGCCCACACATTTTAGCGAATGAGTCTGTACATTAGGGGTTTTGGTTGGGTAGTCCTGAAGCAAAGGCTTAACTGTCAAAGTAGATGTCTGATATATATAGCAATTTGCCAACAGTGTTATAGTTTCTATATAGGGAAGACTATTAATAGCCTCAATAAGCGAGTTTACCAACATTTATATGATATTAAGAAGAACAATCTCAAGAATGCGTTATACAAACACATAAAAGAACACTGTGGTCATCAGTTTAAATTCAGTGCCCTTGAACAGATAGGAAACAATGACAGGGGGGTCCTTCTGACATTTTTTTAGAGTATCGAGAATTAATGTGGCAGCTTAAGTGTAATGCAACATACCCTCCTGGGCTTAATGAAACTGTTTCCATTTCTAGCTATCTCAAGTTAAAAGCTGAATTTCATTTGTTAATAAAAATGTAATTTTAATAAGGACATTTTATGCTAATAGACTTTGAAAGAATTAAGAGGTTATTTATTGTTATTTATTTCTGAGAATTTGATTATTAGTTTTGTACAGGTTTTTATATGTTTTATCATCCCAGTTTGCACAACACAACTCTGTCTGTTCCAAAAGCTGCTTTCAATGTTATCTATAGAAAATGATGTTTTTCCTGCTGCTGGTATTATAGGGAATTTATCATTAATTTCAGTTTTTTAAATAATATGGAAATACACCTTTAAAAATTAATTGTTTAATTAGTGTAAATCATGTGACAAAAGTGCATATTTAACAAGTGGTTCAGTGTGCTTTTAGAAGTCAATGCTGACAGCTGACGAAAGCGCTAAATAAAGGTTTCTGGTTTCTGTCTGTGAGCCGTATTGCTCTTTCTTATTTTATTTATTCAGTTTATTGTTGTGTTGTTTGTGTTGCCAGTCTAGGTCTTACTGCTCAGGATAGCCGCTGGTGAATCTCAAAGAATATAACAAGTGCCTATTAGTGTTTCCTTACTATTCTAGAACTTGATCAGACTGACAGTCCTTCAAAATGGGAATAAATTACACAAGTCACATGTTACATAAAAAACAGTAAGCATACAAAACTAAGTCTTAATAAATATAACCATATAAAGTAAAATGAACTAAATGAATTTATTAGAGCCAGATGTTTAATATTAATAGGTTCATTAAGTCCATTTTTATATTGGCTTCAAGCAGAAATTATGCTGGGAGGGTAGCCTAATGATTAAGGTGTTTGCCTTATAAACACAAGGTGCAGGGTTTGAGTCTAACAAGGGATAATTGGCTAGGGTTAAAATGGCTCGCAAGTGCAGTTAGGCCTACTATGACCCTATGCACTATGACAGTGATAGTCTCTACATTCTAAATATTTTGTAGATCTCCTCCATGTCGACCTATACCATCTTGTTCAAAATGATAAAAACATGATTTTTTTTCTTATTTACTCATTTCACTGCATGTTTTTGCTGAAGCATATTTTGTTCTTCATTTTGTCTGCATGTATATGTTGTATGATAATCTACAAACCAGCTCAAGGACAGAATGAATGTTGTCAGGGCCAATAACGTCTCCTCAGTTAAGGAAAAGGTGATAAGCGGCATTGCCATGGTCTGTATTGGGCTCCTTTCATTTTGACATTATTTCTTTGATCTTAGCACTAACAGTTGACTAAATGTGCCAGTGATTGCAGTTTGGGTCAACAAATCATATAAATTTCCTTTAAACAGAACTATCACAGATTAAAACATGATGCACCAAGAATGGGCTCATACTAAATGCTAAAAAAGGCAGCATTATCTCCTTTGGTAAACAGAAAACTGCTGCCACCTGTGTTACCCCTGCACTGGCCCAGTAATCAAGGAGACTTAATCCTGACCACTGGTAACTGCTATGAGACATACACGATGGGAGGATGACAAGTACACACACAGTAAAGTACAATTTCCCTTAAGAGCACACAGAGATTACAGACAGTCTGGGGCTGGTTTCTCCCTCTCTCTCCGGATCCTCAATAAGACATCCCAATGGCACATCTATAGGGTTGATATCTTAGCTGAGTGACCAAGCGAAAACCTCCAGCACTCTCTCTGTCCAACCAGTGCTTCATGTCCCTGCCCAAGTAGCTGACGCACATACACACTGAGATCTGATTTTTTTGAGCTTTCCTCCCCATGCCTCCACTGAAAATGGGCCAGTTGCACTATCCTGGTCAACAAATGTAAAATAAATAAATAAATAATAAATAAAATGATTTATATACAAATGCGCACCCACACTTGGGAAAGGCTGGCACAGGTTTACTGCAGATGCCCCTTTCTGCCCAGACTATAAGGTAGTAATCACTGCCACCAACCAGCTCTTTATCAGCTAGTATAAGGCTCTTACAAAGGGTGTCCAATCCTACTGTGTAATGTTGCTAATAATCCAAATGGTAGCCTGACCAAGACTTGCAAGGCTATTTAGAAGTGGCCTGTACAGTGTCACCAAATATATATGCAAGTACTCTAAGAGCTTAAATATGTCTCACAAATATCAGCCACAAAGATATGTTTAAATATATTTAATGATAAATATTAAAAAAAAACAAGACAATACTCAGTCAATCAAAATAGTGACTTCAGAGTTCAAAATCAAAGGAAATATTTTAGAACAACGTTATAGGACACTCTCAAATAAATATGGAAAACAACTAAACTAATATTTCCTATATTCCTCTCTTTATCTAAGAGAAATTACTGTACTCTAGTTACTTACTATTAGCAAGGCAAATGCAGATGATGGTGATGATGGATGTTTTCAGGTCAAAGACAAAATACAAAATGCACAATCCCTCTCTGAAAGAGTTCTTAAATTAATATCATGCATTACTGCTGGGCCAGCTTGGATGACATCACTCTTTGTCACCTGACTTCAGTTTCCAGGCTAAACAGATAATAACATAGGATCCTGGGATCATAGGAGCTTACTAGTGTATTGGCCCGAGGCCCTTAAAAGCCTAGGCAAGAGTTTAGCCCATGTTTAGAAAGATCGGCACCTGATGCCCCTGTCTAGCAGGGACATGAGTGGAATCCCAAGGGCATATTTTCTGTTTTCCGTCCAGTTATCCAAGTTGTGTTTAAAAAGGGGTAAAGAGGTACTCTGCTTGATGTGGAGAGGGAGTCTATTCCATATATGGGAGAGTCTCTGGAATGCAAACCTGCCCTGCTAACAAGTCTTGTTGATGTCACAGACCAGGTTGAGGCCACGCATGTCGGTTACTTGAGTAGAGCTTGACTTGCGGATATGCAGCAGTCTCATCAAGGTGGAGTCCGTGATCACCTTGTATTCCAGACAGAGGACACCTCTCAGGAGTCTGTATGAAACTGAGAAGAGGGATAGGAGCTTTTAGCCTATATGTGAATGGTAGATGTTTGAGGCCCTGGACTCTCCTGGTTAGGAACCTCTGCGGCCTCTCCAGCTGCTACATGTGCTTTGAGAGGTACATGCTGAAAGGGTTGTTGTAGTCAATACGAGCCTTATAAGGGAAGAATACAAGGCTGTTATGACCTCCATGTCACTGGATGAGATACCCTTACTTATGAGGTGGGCCATGTAGAAGGCTTTTTGTACAACGGAAGCAACCTGGTGGTCAAAAGTCAGGTTGCTATCAACCTGGGTGCTGAAATCCTTCAAGAATGTTTGCATGCTTAGGACATTGTTATTAATGTGATAATTTGTGGGGATGTCACTCTCTCAAAAGGGGATGATGATGCATCTTTTGGTATTCAGCTTGAGGCCATGTTTCTGGCACCAGTCATTTGAGTGAGACCCTCTTGGAGGATGTCCACATCACTAGGGGAACTGATGACAGCACCCAGCTTGCTGTCATCTGCAAACTTAGTCAGCCATAGCCCACTGGTTTTGGCCTGCACCTCAGAAAATGATATCCCAAATAACAGAGGCCCTAAGACCGAACCCTGGGGTATGCCACTTGTAACAGGTCTACTGCTTGAGGTGGCTTCCCCTATTTTGATGAGGTGGGTTCTATCAGTGATTCAGTTTGCTACCCATCTGGTAACATATAGATTGATGCCTAGTTGACAGAGTTTATCTATTATGCCCAAGTGGAGAATAGTGTCAAAGGCTTTTCCCAGATCAAGGTAGGTGGTGTGCACCATCTTTCCCTCATCCATGGCTTTGGTGATTGTCTCAAAGAAGTTGACCAAATTTAGCAGACATGACCTCCCCTTGATGAAGCCAAATTGTGTAGGATCAAGTATTTGGAAGTTTCCAATGTCCTTGTTAATGAAATCCATGATAATCTGTCCCATGGCCTTGCAGATGAGGCTAGTAAGACTGATGAGTCTATAATTTCCCATATCGGTGAACGCTCCACCTTTGTGTAAAGGAATGACAGTGGCTGTCCTCCACTCAGCTGGGATGAAGCCAGTACTCAGGCTTTGGTTGAATTGGATGCATAATGGTGATGCAAGTTCCTGCCTGAGTTCACATAGGATGCAGTCTGGGATGTTATCAGGTCCCATGGAGGCTGTATTTTTTGCCTTTGAGAGAGCAGTGATGAACTGTTCCCTAGATATAACTGGAAGGGGGCAGGTGCTGGGGATGTCCTGTTTTACAGATGGGGGTACAGAGGGATAACGTTTTCACTGAATCTGTCAGCCAGCATGCTATATCTATGGCATTTGTATATGTGGTGTCCTTCACCACCAGTTCTGAACAGATCTGGGTGTTCCTATGAGGTTGCGAACATATGTGAATAAGGCCTTATGATTGTCTCTAGTAGATGTGGCCAGTTTGGGCCCGTCATTTGCTTTGGAGGATTTCACTAGTGCACTTATTTGCTTGTTCAGACTAAGAGAATTTTAACATCTCTGTGTTAAAAATACATATCTATCAGAACTGTGCAGCTACTAGGAAGTCATAAAGCAATAAAACTCTTTTTACATTTTAAACCTAATAATTACTTATCTCCAAGATAATACAAAAACCTTCTACCTCTAAACATTGTGTCTGCTGGCTGCATTGAAACTAACTTATATAGCACAATTGTAAAGCACTTAATTTCAACTTATTTTCTTGAAGTTTTCTAAGTTAATCTTCTATGTTCCAGCAGGGTATGGTGTGGTTACTTTCTTGAGCTCAGTACATAACATACATCTCTGTATAAATCATATCAATATTCAAAATTACATAAAATATTCACAAAATTCCAGATAGCTGGGCTGGCAGTGTCACATTTCTTCCCCCACCCCTGAAAACTCAAGCCAGTTTTTCAAGTGACCCTTGAGAAACATTGCTTGATAGGTTTGAGCCTATCTAGGAATACCTTACCCCATTCCCTGTCTTAAAAGTCCATCTGCATTGGCATTGCTAACCTCACTCTGGCGCTGCACCGTCATGTCATATGCTTGCAACTGGCTCCACCTTAGTAACTTTGCATTTTGCTGGCTGGCTCGATGTAGCCATGCTAAGTGATTGTGGTCTGTAGCTACAGTGAATTTCCTTCCATACAGATAAGGCTAAAGTTTCTGCACTGCCCACACTATGGCTAGACATTCCTTTACTACAGCTGCATAACATTCCACCGTGGGTTGGAGCCACGGCTGAAATATACCACTGGGTGCTCTTCTCCATTTTGAAGAAACCTGGCTAAGTACAGCCCCCTACCCCATGTTTTGAAGCATCCACCTGCACAACAAATTCTTTGCTGTAATCTGGACTAAAACAGGGGGTCCTCCCAAAGCTCCTTTAAGCTTCTGGGATGCCTGCTTACATGCTGGGGTCCACACAACCTTATCTGGCCTGTTTTTCCTTGTCAGGTCTGTGAGGGGAGCAGCTATGGTACTATAATTGGGAACAAACTTTCTGTAGGACCCCCACTGTACCTAAGAATGCCCTCACCTGCTTTTTGATAACAGGGGCAGGCCATGACTGAATGGCTTCCACTTTTGCAGGTTCTGGCCTGAGCTAACCACTCCCCACTCTGTGTCATATGTAGGAGACCTCTGTCATACCCACCTGACATTTGCTGCGCTTAATGGTCAACCCTGCCCTCTGTAGTCTGCCCAGCACCTCCCTGACATGCTGAAAGTGCTCTTGCCAGGAATGGCTGTATAATGCAATATCATCTAGGTAAGCAAGGGAAAAATCTCCTGCTCCTGCTAGGATATGCTCTACCAGCCTCTTGAAAGTTGCTGGAGCATTTTTCATCCCAAAGGGCATATTTGTGAACTCATACAAGCCAAAAGGAGTCACAAAGGCTGACCTCTCTCTAGCACTGAGTCAAGGGCACTTGCCTGTAACTCTTGGTAAAATCAATGGTGATAAGATACTTCACCCCACCCAGCTGCTCTAGGGCTTCATCTGTCCTAGGCATGGGGTAAGCATCTGACTCTGTGTGACTATTTAATTTAATGTAGTTCACACACAACCTGGTGCTGCCATCCTTCTTTGGTACCAGCACCACTGGGGAGGCCCAAGGACTGCTGTACTCCTTAATTACCCCTAGCTCCAACATTTCCTGTATCTCCCCCTCAGAGTCTGTTTGACTCTCTGAGGCACCCTATAAGGGGCCTGCTTAATAGGCCTTTGCAGTCCTGTATCCACATGGTGCTGCACCAGGTGGGTACACCCTGGTTTCCCAATGAACATGTCCCCAAACTCCTGTAACACTGCTCAGATTTCTCGAACCTGGGTAGGGTATAATTGCTGGGACATTGCTACCCCATCATGGTTCTGTCAGTCTGAGCCTCACTGAGGAGATCATTCACCAGACCTCCCTCAGACTCCTCCTGCCCTCCACTACAAATACTCAGCACAAGGGCCTCCCTATCAAGGTAAAGTTTCATCATGTTAACATGGTACAATTTCTGCCTCTGCCTCCTGCCTAGCAGTTCTACCATGTAGTTAACATCAATGACCTTACTTACCACCTTGTAGGGTCGCTCTCAAGCTGCCTGCAGCTTGTTGTGTCTGACAGGAATGAGAACCATTATCTGCTGCCCTACAGCATACTGTCTAGCTCAAGCATTCCTGTCATACCAGTCCTGTTTCTATTATTGGGCTTCTGCCAGGTTCCCCTGGGCCAAGCCCATGAGTTCCCTGAGCCTTGTCCTGAGGTTTAGGACATATTGCCACAACAGACTCCCTGTGGGATTCACACTCACCCTCCCACTCATCTCTAATCAAATCTAGAGATCCCCCTAACCCTATGACCATACAGCAACTCAAAGAGTGAAAAACATGTGGATTCCTGGGGAACATCTCTGTAAGCAAATAACAGAAGGAATAAATATTTGTCCAACTCCCTCTAAAACTGGTCTACAAATGTCCATAACACAGACTTGAATGTAGAGTTTAACCTCTCAACAAGACCATTAGACTGGGGATGGTAGGGGTGGTATTTAGGTGCTTCACCCTACAGTGCTTCCACAGACAAGCCAGCAGGTCTCACATGAAATTGGTACCTTTGTCATTCAGTATTTCTTTAGAGAAACCTACCCTGCTGAAAATCTCTAACACAGCATCTGCCACATTTTCTGCCTCGATGGAGGACAGAGCCACTTCTTCAGGGCATCTGGTAGCATAAACTACTACCACTAGGATATACTTTTTCTTGCTGGAACTTAGGGTACTCAGAGGCCCCACTATATCCATAGCTATCCTCTGAAATAGCTCCTCAATCACAGGCAAAGGCACCAAAGGAGCTTTCACCTTGTCTCCTACCTTGCCTACCTCTTGGCACTGCTCACAGGTCCTGCGGTACCTGGTTACATCACTGGAAATCCCAGGCCAATTAAAGTACTGCATAATACATCTCTTTGTATGTTTTATGCCCAAATGATCTGCAAAGGGAATATCATGGGCTATGGCTAGAAGTGCCAGATGGTAGGCTTTCAGCACTCCCAACAGCTGTATTCTCTCACCCCCTAGCCTTCACTCAGGGGTCCACTCTCTATACAGTAACCCTTTGTCCCAGTATACATATTCCCCCCTTCCCTTGAGAATTAGGTGCCTCACTAGCTACCTCCCTCAGGCCTCGTAATGTATGGTCTGAAACCTGAACCTGTCTCAACTCTCTCTTTGTAACTCTTCCTAACTCCCCTTCCACAGGAAGTCTGACATCCTGTGACAGCAGTGCCTCACTGTCAGCCTGGATACTACTACTACTCACTTCTGCCCTTGCAGTCACTCTGTCCAAGGGAACATCATTACCTACAAGCAGCTGTGGTTCACCTTCAGTCTCACAGTTACAGAGTAGCTCCCTCCCTGAAGTAGCCACCTCACCAGTCCTGGCTGCAAGTGTTTGGTCTCTCGGGGTCTTCCCCAGGCTGCCAGACCCACATGCTTATCTCCAAGCTGGCCTGCATGTAACTGTGTGTACACAAGGTACTGCATTATCAAAATCATTCCCTATCAGGACATCTGCAAGGATAGCCTCAAACACACCTTCTTACTGGCTTCCTTTTCCATCCTCCCAGTCAAGGTGAACCCTAGGCAAAGATATTTGGAATGGGGTCCCTCCTAAAGCTCTGACTGGAGTAAACTGCCCAAGCAAGTAGTGCTCCTCTGTAACCATTGCAGGCTTCACAATGGTTAGGTCAGAGGCTGTGTCTCCCTTAGCATTGGCCTCTTTCCCATCCACTAATATAGGATATAACCTCTTGCTATAGTTTGGTACCCTTGTTGTCTCCAGACAACTTACTGCTGGCATTTCATCATTCTCACTTGCTGGCTCTCCCACCTTTTGTTCCCCACCTTCCCTCTGTGGGCATCTGTATGCTACATGGCCCCACTGGTTGCATTTAAAACATTTAACCCATGGTCCTGGATGTGTACCTGGACTAGTGGCTTCCCTTGCAGCTCTGTTGCAGCAGTCTGGGCTGCCCACCATGGGTTCCCATAGACCCATGAGCAGCACTGGGTGTCCCTTTCCTGTGCAGTGATACCCTGCTTGCTAGGTATAGGTCTCCCTTCTTCCCCAACTCATCTGCAGTATTGCATTGCCTATGAGATAACCAGATTCTCATGTCCTCAGCCAAAGTGCTAAGGGCGTGTTCCCTCATCAAAAGGTCTGCCAGCCCTTCAAAAGTGGTGATCTGGCATCCATTCACCCACTTAGGAAAATAAGTGCTCAGTTCAGCAATATATTCACACACTTTCATCTGCCTTGTGTCTATGCTTATGAAACTTTTTTTCTATAAGCTCCAGGTGTTAACTTAAAACATTCTAAAAGACAGTTCTTTACAACATTATAATTTAAACAGTCAGCATCAGAAAATTTAGAAATAACAGTTACAGCTTTACCATGGAGTAAGGGGGTCAGGAACCGTACCCAGAGCCCTCGGTCAACATTACACTGTTTACATACCCTCTCAAACATATGAATGGGACTATCAATATTATCTCCCTCTGTGAATTGTGGAAGAAATTTACTGACCTTTTTTGCTTCTGGGGTTTGGTTACTCCCTTCCCCATTACCTCCATGATGCTGGCGAAGAGTCAGCATCTCTTTTTCATGTTGCCTCTGCTTGTCCTTCTCCTCAGCTTCCAGGTGTCACAGTTTCTCATTTTCCTCTGCCTTCAGATGTTGCAGTTTTTTATTTTCCTCAGTCTCTAGACATCTCATTCTCTCTGCTGCCTCTATTTCCAAATGTTTGGTCTCTAGCTCACGTCTCTTTAACTCCAGGTGGATTTTTAAGTCTTCTGTGGAAAGGTTGAACTGTCTATTTTCTGAGAGTTGTACATTTCCAAGGCCAGTCTGATTGTCCTCTTGGTTGCTATTCTGTGATGCAGCTTTAACTAAAGCTGCAATCATGTCTGCTTTTAGCCTGGCACATCTCAGCCAACTGGCTCCTTGTCAGCTTGCCATACTCCTCTGCTGACATGCTTGCCTGCTCTCCCTGACTAACTAAGCTAACAAAAAAATAAAACAATTGTACTATGAACTCTGAATGCTTAGTGTTTGGCTGATTGAGAGTACAAACACCTTCAGTGATCACTGTACACAGGCTACAAGAATTCAATATCCACACTACTACAAGCCAATTAATATGCAATGTGGCTAACCCACTGCCAACAAATTAATATGTGATGTGGATATCCTACCACTGCTAACCAATTAATATGTGATGCCTCTGCACTGGCCTAGTAATCAAGCCTCAGTCCTCACCACTGGCAACAGCTAGGGGATGTACACATTGGTAGGATGACAAGCACAAACACAGTAAAATACAATTTCTATTAAGAGCACACAGCGATCACAGTCAGTTTGGGCCTGGTTTCTCCCTCTCTCACTAGATCCCCAATAAGACTTTCCGCTGGCAAAAGCTATAGGGTTGAGATCTCAACCGAGTGGACAAGCCAAAACATCCAGCACCCTCTCTGACCAACCAGTGATTCATGTCCCTACCCAAGTAGCTGACACGCATGGACACTTTGAGATTTCATTTATATACAAACACACACAGACACTTGGGAAAGGCTGGCACAGGTTTACTAGCTATGCCGCCTTCTGCCCAGACTATAAGGTAGTTATCACTGGCACAAATCAACTCTTTATCAGCTATTAGAAGGCCCTTACAAAGGGTGTCCAGTCCTACTGTGTAATGTTACTAATAATCGATATAGTAGTATGACCAAGACTTGCAAGGCTATTTAGGAGTGGCCAGTATAGTGTCACCAAATACTTATCCAAGTACTCTCACCGCTTAAATATGTCTCAGCAATAGCCACAAAGATAAGTTGAAATATATTTAATAATAAATAATAAAAGAACAAGACAATACTCAAAATTTCAAGATAGCTGGGCTGGCAGTGTCACACCACCTACTACATCTGTCACACCCCATGCACCACTTAGTCTGTCATTAGTGGCTTGGGCAGGCAGACTTTCTATATATCACAAGTAATCACCAAGGGCATCTCTTCCAAACACCAGGGACATCACTGTTCTCTAGTATTCTGTCATGATTAGACCTATTATAGAATATAATCCATGATCTAGCATGTATCGCACTAAACATATTAAAAAACTCTCAAAAAAACACAAGGTTTTCTAACAAAAAGAATGTCAAACCTCAAAAATCTTGGGAATCAGGAAACATTGAAATGACTCTCTCTGTACTCAGTGTCATATAAACTCTTGAGGGGAGACCTTTGCCTTGCTTTCCATGGCCTTAGAAATCCAGTTATCCAAGACCTCAGTTTTCTGAATGCATCAAATGGTCCAAATAGTGCAGCCAGCACTAGAGTAAGATATCTCAATCTGCATCAGGGAGCAAATAAGACTAAATGAAGAAATTGGTTCATCAAACAGCACCCCCCCCCCCACACACACACACTGGAATAGATTCATTTTGCATGTGAAGATCTTTGATTACCTATTGAATTTCAAACATATCTTAGACAAATAGATAGGTACCCTAAAATACATTCTTAGATGTACATACCCTTGTTTCCGTGAAAAGGTTGGTAGAGCTGAAGAGTGATCATTTGGAAGCTGCACATGGCCTCTTGTCTAATAACCTTGTGTTTTCTATTATTCCTATGGTTCCTATGTTCATTTATCTGTATAACAAGGTTTTGTACTGCATGTCCAACTTAAAATAAATTACAAGTAATACAATCCGCCATATAAATAAATGCTGTGATATTATAATCAAAATGGGTTTGGATAAGGTGTTACATCTTTAGTGCTGCAGGTTCAGACAAATGGCCCACACCCAAGTGTACTACAGTCTTAGTACATGGCCTCTATAATTAATTTTAATTACAATTTTTTTCTGTAAAACTAATTTTGACTCTCACCTATCTTAGTGCACATAAAAATAAGTTTTGTTTACATAATAATAGATCAAAGCAACTACTATCAAAGGTCAAACCACACAGTCCAGGGCCCAGTTAGTAATATTCAAGGATGTATAAAAAATAACTTAGTTTTGACTGACTACCTATTTATTTGTTGGTATTAACAGAGATTTGCCTTTCTCAAATTTAGGCTGGTAGCACTGTCTGGTTAGAGACTTCCTTAGAATCACACACTAAGCAAATGGAGGCTGAGGAAATCATCCATGGAATACAGGATGCAGCTCATCAACAACTCATAGACTTAATCCTCTGCACTCATTAGCGGGATGGACTGTAATGAAATTTATTGGCCTTTAACTACAATATTGCTTAATTCATCAGCAATCCTTATAAATTGTGTAAGCTGAACAGGACCCTTTAGAATGTAAAGTTTTCTATGATTTTAAGGTCCAGAACTCTGTGATGCAACCCATATATTAAATAATGAGGCTTATTCTGAAATAAACTTTATTTTCCAAGAGACACAATAAAACCTGCAATAAACTTAATGTTTTCAAGGGACACACTGTGTGTGAGGTATTAACTGGAAATTGTCCACTTTTATTAAGCATCTGTTGGGTTGTTTGTTTCTAATAACTTGTTGCAGCTAAACTCTTTTTTCTAGAGGCTCCTTTATCTGTTTAAAACTTTCATTTAAAGGCTCACTGCTACTTTTCAGCTGTGAGAAACGTTTCTGCAGTTTGTTCTACGTAGTGGGGATATTTGTAGCATTTCCATATTCAGGCTTGTATTTGGGCCTAGTGTTTGTGGAGGCTGTGTGTCTGAGCACATATTCAGGGACATCTTGGTTTCGCCAAAGCCATCAGGCATTTCAGTGAGAAAGAATTGTCTGAGGTCATTGGCTGACTGAGGTCACCTGGACTACAGCTTCGACTAAGCACCTCATTGGTTCTTTTGAGATTTCTTTCTTAAAAACTTTCTCAGGTTTCAACTGTCTGTTACCTAAGAAGTTCATTTGTGAGTGTTCTGCCATTTCACACTGAGCTTGATCGAAGGAAGGACACTGAGGAAACTCGGAGCTATAATGTATAACATTAAGTATCCTGTTTTTTGTTTATTTTGCTCTTTATTTCTTTGTTATTTATAACACTTTGTGTACTGTGTATTTTCCGAGCTAGTTTCACTGTGTGTGAGGTATTAACTGGAAATTGTCCACTTTTATTAAGCATCTGTTGGGTTGTTTGTTT